>NC_139929.1:13903881-13976381 GCF_963514095.1 Eutrigla gurnardus | reverse complement strand
ATTTTAATGCTGTGTTTTTCGAGGTCTGAAAAGTGCTTGAATTTTAGTTTAAATGCTTGGTTTATAAAGTGAATGAATTGAATAGTAAAATGTGTACGAGCCCTGTAAATATTGAGAAGCCAAAGTGTATAGATGGACAGATAAAGCATTATTGGTCTAAGCTTTAACATTAATTAGAACAGTCGTATTGACTGAAATTCAATAGCTATTGTTCAATCATGTATGTCCTCCTGTTCTTACCCCCTTTATCCATCCAGACAATGCCACTGTACTGCCGCATCAATCTCAACGTTCCCATTTTTCAACTTTACTTTGACAATCACGACACGACCAAAGACTTCAGGCTGAGCAGAGAGTCCCTGGCGGTGCTGCTGGACCTTCTCCACCAGGAAAGACGACATGGATGGGGTGCCACAATAGAGACCTTGGTCTTTCTCTTCTGGCTGGCGAGTGGGACATCATACAGGGTGGTCTCAAGGGTGTTTGGGATGCCTCGCTCCACTGTTCACCGCATCGTCCATCGAGTTACTGAGGAGGTGGTGGCCATTCACCACAGGGTTATCTACCTCCCCAAGACCTGGCGGCAGTAACTCAGGGGTTTGCAGGGTTAACTATATACACAATATTTTTCATTAACAACTTACAAACAGAACTTAATTGAACAGAAAAAAAAATCCACACCCAAAAGAAAATTAACGCCTCTCAATCGCTCTCTCCAACAAACCAAAAAGTCTTTCCATTCTCTCTCTGCTCTCTCTTCTTTCCTCAATCTCCCCTCTGTAATATCATGTCCTCTCTTATTAATTCCATCAACTCGTCCCTTTTCCTCTTTCTGCTCCTTCCTGCCGGCCCTGGCTGCCTCTTCTCCTCCTCCTCCTCCTCCTGCTGCTGCTCCTGCTCACCCACTGCAGCACTTGGCCCTGGTGTGTCCTCAGGGATGGAGGCAATTAGGACAGGCGGCGTAATTGACGGCCTCTGTCCCAATACCTCATCCATGAGGACAAACCAGGGCCAGGTGGCAGCAGTGGGCCTCCCACCGACTCCCTGCCCTGTCCCTGGATCTTTGCATTCCTAAGGCAGAGGAAATAAATCACTTAAACAACAGCAATTGTCTGTAAAGTGTTTATTTAAAAAGTCTTGAAAAAGGAGTGCTTCATGGGCAAAAAAAAACGTTTCAGGTACTCTTTGTATTGGGATTCATGTAGTGATAAAGAAACGAAGACAAGGAATGTTTAACTTCCTGATGAAGGCTTGATGGCAAAACGTGTTGAAGGACTGTGTTTTTGAAGTTTGACCATACCATGAGGTGCCTTGGAGGTTTTTTCTATGTTCCTTTATCAAAGTATTTATTAACTTGGCAAAAACAAATGTAGTTTTCATATCATTATCCAAACCTGCACATACGTTATATTTCTTTTTCAAATTGTCCCATTTCTTTTTAGCCTGTTGGGGCTCCACGCTTCCCTCCAGGCCCATTTTTTGCAGGATTGTTCTAAACAAGACAGAAGCATTGATACAAGAGAGAAGCATTGATACAAGTTAAACACACACAAGATCACATAACAAATATGTAAAGATTCATCTCTGTACAGAACTTGGGTTAATGTATGTAACTTTTACATACAGATATGTATAGAGAACAAATGGCCTATTTATTTATGCCTTAACAGTTACCTCCATCCAAGTGTGGCGGTGTTTTTGGCCCCTGTAAAAAGGTGGTCGTTCTCACCCCGGAGTTTAATGAACTCCTCCGTCTGCTCCTTGCTCCCTACAACAACAACGATGTAAAGCACATTTCCTGTTATGTCAACAGGCAAAATGATTGTACGATATAATAACGATATTAACAGTAATAACGCTCCTAAGGTTAGCTCTGTATTCAGCCCAAAACGTTTACAGTTTTACAGCCTACAAATACAGCGGGGCTCACAACCCATCGTTAACGTTATATATTCAGCTGCATCAGTGTTGCCAGGTGAGAAATGTAGGATTATCGTACCAGAGACATAAAATTATCGTATTTTGAGGGAAATTATCATACACTCGCCATAACCAAAATAACAAGTCTATTGATGCGCTATAGTCACTCTAGTGTTGAATAGCGTCTAACAGGCACTCACAGCTTTGTGGCGTCAGTACGGAATGGATTCATCAGCAGCCCCACAGTTGCGTTTGGCTAATGTGTCCCCCATAAACAATGAAGGGTGGGAACTAATGAGCCGAATCATGAGGCCTGGAGGCCACCTACTGTTAGGAAATAGACATAGCACCAGGTTTACTTTTTTGACAAAGAGAAACAGTATTCATGATAACTGACAAGAAAATAAAGATCTGGCTTCACATATTAACATGTCTCTGTCCTCAAAAATGACAACAACTAATAAAATAAACAATAACAACACTTATGCAAATTTAAAAGTGCCTGCTACCAGGTTATAACTTAAAATAAGGTGCATATATATATAACCTGGCTATATAATAACCTGTAAAATTACCCGGTAACCGGAATAACAAATTAATAACAAATAATAAATAAATGAAGAACAACCGGCCAAGGGGTACATGTTTTTTTCCCGAGTTAACCCCAACATCTAATGTTAACAAAAAAACTAAGTGGCGTGTAGCCGTAATCGCCTCAGTCTTCATATGCTGTCCGGTCTGCGTCAGTCATGTCACGTCTCCACCGCTGGCAGTTTTCTGAATAAAATGAAGAAGAGCGGAGAGGAGACTATTGTTTAGATGAATTACATATAACATTACATGATAGATGACTAGAACCCTGTTCATAATGTGCATGAAACAGTTTAGGCCATCAGCTAGGCTAATTAAATAATTAATTATGCTTACCTTAAGGTTCAATCTCCAGCTCTGAGTCACTGTCTGAGTCTGCTGCATCCTGCTGGGTGGGGGCAGTCTTTTTCCTGTACAGATTTGCTGTTGTCATGGACCGCAGCATTGTGGTTGTTGGCTTAAAATTGGCACATCCACCTGCCATCTTCACACACTCTGATGTGTGCATGAGCCCATGAAGGGTGCCTGTGATAAGTCGGTTTCGTGGTTTTGTTTTGATCAGGTTTACCTTGGAAAACACACGTTCACAGGATGCATTCGAATGAGGAACCACTAGTGCATCAAGGGCAAACTCTCCCAGTTCCCTGAACACCCTTCTTGCCCCAAGGTCCTCCAAAGTGGAGAGATGGTGCCAGAATTCATCCACAGTCATTGTTTTAGTGTCTTCATTTAGGGTCACAAGAGGCAATCTCCTCCACTGGTCAGCGATGGCTTGGAGAAGGTCAGCATCTGTTGAGTCAATCAGACGTGGCAATACTCTCACGAGTGGAAACAGAGAGGGATACTCAGCTCGTGCTCTTGCATCAGTCGCTGTGGCAGGAGACAGGCATGCAATGTTGACCAAGAGGGCATCATCAAAGTCAAAGCATTTCTTAATTTCTCCGCAGGCAACCCGGAGAAATCTTTGACAGCGCATGTAGAAATCTGTCAGGGTGGCTGGTGTGAATTTTGACTGCTGGACGTTCTGCATCACTTTTATACCCAGGTACATCGTGTTGAGTGGTAATAACTTTGAGTCATCATTGAAATTGATCTGACTCAGGGCTGTGTGTAAAGACGTAAGCTGTGTCCCAATTCAGGGTCTGCAGCCTTCGGAGGACCTAGCCTACGCGGTCTACGGAGGCAACACCTTCGGAGACTCCTCCGAAGGCTGGGTCAACCGTCGGTAAATGGGACGGTTTAACCTACGGAGCATTTCCTGATTGCGTCGCAACGTCATCACTTCTGCCGGCTAAGCCCGGGAAAAACACCGGTCAAAACAAAAATACGACAGACGAACATGATGGAGAGTTTTTAAAAAAAAAAAAGATATATATATATATACATATATATATATATATATATATATTTTTTTTTTTTTTATTTTTTTTTTTTTGAGCAAGAGGAGAGGCGGCCGCAGCGACACCGGCGGCTTGTTTATCTCCGGCTGGGAGAGAGCCGTGGGGAGGTAACGTTAAAGCTGTTATTTTAACCGATATTAATGTTCATACATAGCTAGCGTAGTACGTGGTAATTAATATACCCGTTAATAAATGATACCGCTAAGTGACGAGCCATATTAAGTATAGATTGACGGATAATGTCATTTAACCACAAGACTTAATACAGGGTTCGTACATGTGCTTAAAACATCTTTGAAAATGCTGTAATTTTAATGCTGTTTTTCAAGGTCTGAAAAGTGCTTGAATTTTAGTTTAAATGCTTGGCTTATAAAGTGATTAAATTGAATAGTAAAATGTTGTAAATAACCCCGACTTAATTCAATATTTTATTCTTGCCTCTCTTTTAAACATTTTAGTGACATGGCATCCGTTGATTGCATCAGCCCTGCAAACCCCGATGATGGACGATGTGGTGGACAGTGGAGACATGCATCCCACACCCCCCACCTCCCAGATGATGTCCCACTCAGAGCCAGAAGAGTCCAGGGTCCTTAGCATCCCATCCAGTCCAGCAGCACCACCAGGGACTCCTGCTCAGTCAATACTGTATATATGTTCTCTGTAAATAGTTATTTCTGCTGATCTTTTGTAAATAGTTCTACATGTTAAGAACACCCACTTGTCAATAGTTATTGTAACTTTGTAAATATTTGTTAATTACACAAAAAATAAAGTATTTTCTTGTCACTGAAAAGCAGTTCAAAAGTTGACTTTAGTTGTAAATAAGAAATGGAACAGATAATGTTACAAGGTAATAAGATTTTAATTGAACTATATACAATATTTGGAAAATAAAATGGAACAATACAATATTTTTAATTAACAATTTAAATTACAAATCAACACAGAACTTAATCGAACAGAAAAAAAAACATCCACCACCCCCCAAAAAAATTCAACGCCTCTCAACCAATCTCTCCAATAAACTAAAAAATCTCTCCATCCTCTCTCTTTATCTCCTTTCCTCGCTCTCCCTCTGTAACTTCATGTCCTCCCTGATCAAATCCAGCAAGTCATCTGTTTTCCTCTTTCTTGCTGCTGTCCTTGGCCCTGTGTTCTTGGCCTCAACAGGTGGTCGTTCTCATCCCGGACCCGGAGTTTGATCAAATCCTCCGTCTGCTCCTTGCTCTCTACAACAAAACGACGTGTAAAGCACATTTCCTGTTATGTCAACATGCAAAATGATTGTACGATATATTAACGATATTAACAGTAATAATGATCCTAAGGTTAGCTCTGTATTCAATCCAAACGTTTACAGTTTTACAGCCTAGAAATACAGCGGGGCTCACAACCCATCGTTAACGTTATATATTCAGCTGCGAGAGGAGCGGACTGTAGCCTACACAACTTACAACGAGAACAAATTAACTGAACAGCTCCACGGTTACAATAAGATATACGTTACCATCGGAGCTTGTAACATTTGAAAGTGAAGGGTTTTAGGCTTACGTTACGTTTAAAGGCTAACGTTAACTGAGCTCCTCTATCAACAGCCTTAAGCTACATCACGTAGCTGGCCCTACATTCCGGTGGCATTATTAACTTCACGCATTTTAACACTCAAATGTGTTTTAAGGCCCCTTGAACGTCCGACGTTAAGCAAAAACCTGTTACTTACATTTAAATGTGTATTCGGCACTGCTGCCGGTGCCGGTGCTGCTGCCGTCTTTCGCCGCCATTGTTGGTTGAACAGCGGCGCGCAAAGCATCTTGGGATATGGGAGGCCGCGAAGGATAGTAGCGGTGCATCCTCCGAATACAGGGGAAAGGAGGACACATTTGTCGGCCGCATTTGGAGGAGCCTTCGAATTTAGACGAATTGGGACAGCCTTCGCGCAGCTCTGTGACGTAAGCGGCCTTCGAATGCAGCCTCCGAAGGCTGCAGACCCTGAATTGGGACACAATCGTAGTCTCATTGCATGAAGGTCAGTAGGAGACCTTTGTAGGTCTCACACATCTTGCTCCTCAGTGATGTAATAACCACACCTTCACTCTGGAAATATTGATTGAGGTCTGTGAATTTGGGCAGAGCCCACTCCAGAAAGTAGTAATACAGCCGGAGAGAGTCATTGTTGAGTGCATGATAAATATTCTCAGCAGCATTCAATCTGGCATCAATCCACTGGTCAGTGAAAAAAAGCCGGAGGGCTTCCCACTGGGCGGATATCCTTTTGACAACTTCAGTCAGTGACAGCCATCGTGTCTGGGAAGGCTTCAGTATTTTGTGGGGTTCAACATGGCAAAAATCCTGAAATTCACTAAGTTCAGCCACACGTTTAGCACTGTTTTTAAAATATCCATAAACGTCTCTGGCTAAATCTTCGCACTGGCGAGGAAGCTGCTTGCACGCCTCACTGGCACACAGGTGTAGGGAGTGACAGATGCAGCGATGTATGGTAATCCCTGGCAAATCGTTTCTTAGACGACTGGAGACAGAGTTGTGTCGTCCCATCATGGTATTACAGCCATCCGACCCAAACCCCACAATGTTTTGAAGTGGGACGCCTGCCTCTGTGAAGGATTTCATCATTTCTACGTACAGCCTTTCTGCAGTGGCTCCTTCTCTGACAAAATGTCTGTTTTCTTCTGAAAAGATCTGCACCAGCTTCCAAAAGCGGGTCTGAACCCTGTTTGTACCCTCATCAAAAAAACGAACTACAACACAGAGCGTTTTGACATTTCCAATGTCGGTTGATTCATCAATCAGGATGCTGAATTTTTTTCTCATCAGGATTTCTGACAAACTCTCAAAATAGCAGTCACCAATAACATGCTTTGCTATGGCAGTTGCCTTTGTGCGGCCAAGTGACACGTTTTGTGCCGTTTTTGAGTCACTAAATATGTCCTTGATAACATCCACCAGATGGTCTGTGGCCCTCATTGCGATGTTGTGCTCGGCTAAAAACCCTGCCAGCTTGACCTTTGCTGTCTTTACCGCTGTTTCCAGCTTCTGCTTTTCTGATGTTCTTTGCAGGCATTGTGCAATGGATTTTTGTGTTGGCGCTAGATTTTTTTCTTTCTCTGTGTGTTTTTTTGATTTGCTGTGGTTTTTTAACACCGTTAATTCGGCCACCAGCTCTGTGTTGCAGCACCGGCAAAAAGCTTTGATGTCCGAGCCTGCAACAGGTCTCAACCACGTGAATTGACTCTCCCACTCTTTTCGATAGGTTTGTAGGCGGTGCAGGTGCTGCTTACTCCGACTCTGTCCCGTTGTCTTCTTAACCTTTCCACCTCCTCCTTCTTCCCCTTCCACATGCTCACTCATTTTCAGCGCTTCTTAGACCGGCTCCGTTTCTTCTTCATTTCTTTATTTTTCCTTTCCTCACTCATGGGGCGGGCGCAGCAGACTATTCAGCCAATCATGGCCGTTGCTCTGAGGCAAACGCATACACGTCACTTTCCAGCCAATCGTGCATCTGTTTTTCCAGCCTGGAAACTTGTCACATGGAAACAGATGCCTTCAGGGTTCACAAAAAACTCAGACAGACAGTTGCGACAGGCTGATTACAACCAATTACAACCACACATTCACGGAATGGTGAAATTATCGTATTTCTGGTCTTTTTTGGGATTATTGATCGTACATCGTACAGAGGGCAAAATTATCGTACAAATACGATAATTATCGTACACCTGGAAACACTGAGCTGCATTCAGCTTTGGGCGCAGGAGAGGAGCGAACTGTAGCCTACACAACTTACAACGAGAACAAATTAACTTAACAGATTCACGGTTACAATAAGATATAAGTTACCATCGGAGCTTGTAACATTTGAAAGTGAAGGGTTTTAGGCTTACGTTATGTTTAAAGGCTAACGTTAACAGAGCTCCTCGTATCAACAGCCTTAAGCTACATCACGTAGCTGGCCCTACATTCCGGTGGCTACACGTATGAGCATTATTAACTTCACGCATTTTAACATTTAAATATGTTTTAAGGCCCCTTGAACGTCCGGCGTTAAGCAAAAACCTGTAACTTACATTTAAATGTGTATGCGGCACTGCTGCCGGTGCCGGTGCTGCTGCCGTTTCCCGCCGCCATTGTTCGTTTAACAGCGGCGTGCAAAGCATCTTGGGATATGGGAGGCCGCGAAGGATAGTAGCGGTGCATCCTCCGAATACAGGGAAAAGGAGGACACATTTGTCGGCCGCATTTGTCGGAGCCTTCGAATTTAGACGAATTGGGACAGCCTTTGCGCAGCTCTGTGACGTAAGCGGCCTTCGAATGCAGCCTCCGAAGGCTGCAGACCCTGAATTGGGACACAGCTACAGACACACTCTCTCCATCTCTCACTCATTCACTCGGATTGACTAATTTAAAAAAAACAATCGATATAAGATATACGTTTTCAGGCTGTAGCCTATACACAGTTACACACACGCACAGCACACCTCTATTTTTTTTTCAATGAAAGTTAGTCTACCTGGTTGCGTTGCAAATGAAGTCCTGCAGCTTTTTCACGTATCCGGGCATAGACAAACTCGCGTTGTTCATTATTCAGATGGGACAGGCTTTGGAATCGTGGGTCAAGCGCTGTGCACTCCTGCAGCATATCATTACAGTCCCCAGAATACCGGTCCGAGATGTCGAGTAGGATTGCGCTTTTCATGTTGGCGATGGTCTGTGTGTCATTTTCGTCTGGTGACATGCTTTGCTCGATTATGTACTTCAGTGGCATTATAAGTGAAACAGTGGGCTCTTTTTCATCACAGACAACTGTTGTGGCTGTCTTCAGTGGCTTAAGCAGTTTCACTATGTCTTCTGCATCTGATATATCAGTGTTATCCAGGGTGTCGATTTCTCTCGCATTCCTTCGGATTTCTGGGCTGCTCAGCGCTGCTGAGACAGCTGCTTGTTGTTCCAGGTAGCGCGCGAGCATTTCGTACGTGCTATTCCACCTGGTCTGGACATCGGTGATGAGCTTATGCCGAGGCAGCTCCAACTGGGTTTGCTTGTTGGCCAGGACGGCGGTGGCCGTGGTGCTCTTGTGAAAGAATGTAGTTACACTTCGCACACAGCCAAGAAGGCGTGTGACGCGGGAAACAGCCAAGGCTTGCTTACTGGCCAAATTCACAACGTGCGCCAAGCACTTGATGTGAGGATGGAGACCACTCTCTCTCACTGCAATGTCCATATTGCTTGCGTTGTCTGTGACTGTGACACAAGCAATGGTTGTTTGTGGCCTCGTTATCTCCCACTCTCTCACTGCATTTCTCAACACGTGAGCTATGTTAACACCAGTATGACTTTCACTTAGCTCACGAGTTTGCAACACAAAGCTTTTACTCTCCCATTTCTCGTCGATGACTTGTGCCGTTATGGTGATATTACTCTGTGTTGCACGCGACGTCCAGCCGTCGGTGGTCAGGGCAATGCAGTCGGCATTTTTGAGACACTCTTTCACGCTTTGTTTGGTTTCATTGTAAATTTCCGGGATTACCTTCTCTGAAAAATGTCCTCGGCATGGCATCTTAAACTTGGGCTCCAGCACCTTGAACATTTGGATGAATTTTCTGTTCTCTACAATGTTAAATGGAGCCATATAGTCCGCTATGAACTCGCCAATGAGCCTGGCTATCTGTTTTGCACGCAGACTTGACGGGGGTAGAGTTGGTGTCAGTGCTTGTTTCATGGTCAGCTGTCCCTTTGGTAGGCCTGTTTTCTCTGGGGCCGTCTTCACATTTTTATGGTGACGTTGAAGGTGGTGGTTCATGTTTGTTGTGTTGGCGGTGGTGTACGGAGTGACGGCATAGCATTGCTTACACACAGTCTTAGTCTTGTCAGTTACTCTATTGCCGTCTTTGTCTTTTTTAATGAGAAAGCCAAAATACTGCCAGACAAATGACCTGTATCCAGGCGGAGCGTCCTCAATTTCGACCTCATTCGACTCCATTGTTCGGCGGTTTGAGGGCAAGGTAGTTGGTGCTAATGTTTGTTAGCTTGCTGTACAGTGTTGTAACAACACTGTTGTTGCAGCATGCGCTGTGACCTGACTGTGACCTGCACCGTTTCTCGGATGGTGCTGCCAGCCTGCCACCATAGACTGTATGCCTGCCGCACATATATACACACAAACACACACACAATTATTTATAAACTACACAAATCATGTGGCAGTGCCATCTAGTCTTCATTTCGCGATCCATTGTTTTCAAACTCGATGCGTATCGTCACGTTTTGTATCACGATATTTTGCCAAACGATATTTCTTCCCATCCCTAGTGCCTCAGAGCGAGGACTTACTCAAAACACATCCATTATTACAAGCCTGTATGCCAGCACATAAGCACATATCACATCCAACCTCCACACGCATCAAAACCAAAACATGCCAGTCTGGTTACAAGGAATCAAGTCTGCATTAACATGCGTAAAATAACCTCTGAAACACGCATCAACAAGCCAATCAATGACACCACTCACGCGTGACCATCATAATTAAGATTCAATCCTCAGTAACATCATATACAACACAGTGCTAACAATTAAAGTCCCAGTCAGCAACATTTTTTTTATGCTCCTATAGAACAACATAAATCGTCCGGTTTTAGAAAAAAAAAAAAAAACGCGCCTCTACGCACTTCTACGTGCACGTAGAGCCTGTTTGTTTTGCAAAACATCAACAAGGCCCGGGTCAAGAAAGATTGCGACGGTGCCCGTGATAAAACCAGAGTCAACATCAGACCTGCATTTCAAAGGTGGCGTGATCTAAGGGATTTCAAAGGGCACGGAGTCGAGGGGAAGGAGCTCGGTGGTCGTGGGGGATGAGCGTGAGAGTTGTAAACATTAGAGTGCCCTGGATCCGCCAGACTTGCCGACTGGGACTTTAATAATACAGTTTATACAGACTAGCCCTCACCTTAAAACAGAAGTGACCACACAGGCCTGGGATCAGCTTCCTTTGCTGTTGGTCGAGAAGCACATGATGTGGACAGGCGATGACCTGAATTGACTCGCCGAGTTTTTTAGCTAGTGTCCGTACTTCATTTTCTCCATACAGGATTAATGCGTTGTGGTCCTGTGGCCAGAAGTGCTTATCCAGGGGTTTTAACATGTGGACAAGATCTGATTCCGGGATTTGCCTTTTAAGGCCGTCAATCACAGACTGATAAAACTGACCTGCACTCAACAAGTTGAACATCTTTAAAACAGGCGCTGTTCAGCCTTCAGTGTGGATTTACCGCCACTCTCTTTCATGGCTGTCAGTACATCAGTAGTCTGCTGAATCTGGAGAGTGGCATCCACTAGTGACATGTCTCTCAGAAATGAACAAAATCGCAATACAACAAACAAGCAATCGCAATATGTGTCTGTACATCTACACAGCACACGAGTGACATGTCATCACACTGTGCTTTGTGCAAATGAATTAGGTCATGCTTGTCTTGACATCATCAGATGGCCTGCAGACCTGGCACCTCTTCCTCTTTCTTTTCCCCTCAGCAGCAACCTAGAAACAAGAGGACCATGATTACTTTACTATGGTGTCTTTTTGCTGATACCAAGATAGACATAACACACTCTGATACACTTATACACACACATGCACACACACACATACACACCCATACACACACACAAACATATACACACACTGACTTATTTACTTACCTCTCACACTGGTGTAGTACTTGGTGCAGTCCTCTCCTGGATCTCCCTCACCATGGCTGCAGCGGCTGGGGTCCTTGGCAGGTGCTGCCTCCGTTGGATGTGCGGTGTCACAAGCGCCTTCCCCAGCTCCTCTTGTACAGCTTTGACACATTCCAGTCAGGAAATTTGGTGATTCGTTTGGTGCTGTGGGACCCTGTTCCTTTGTCCAAGTTGTCTACCCCCTCTTTGGTGGCATTATAATCAAGGATCATGCTTGGTTTCTGGTCCTCTCTTGTGCTGATTTCAGCATTTGTGTGCAGAGTGCTCATGAGCACAACCCTTTTTCCCTTTTTGGGGCAATAAGACACCAGGGCTGTGGTGTCTGTGAAGGCAAACATGGAAGATTGAGGGGCCCTGTTCTTGATTACCAGCAGCTCAGCAGGGAGTTCAGCCCTGTTCTTTCGGACAGTTCCGACCATTGTGAGCTTTCTCTTTCGAAGCTCCTGACCCAAATTGTAGTTTGTGAAAAAATTGTCACAGGTTATGTTGTGCCCCCTGAGACCCTGTGCCATGTCAAGCACGACCCTTGTGCCCTGATTCTTCTCTGGGGCTCCTCCAACCGGCTTTCCAGTGTAAACCTGCATGTTCAGTGCATAGCTGGTGTTTGCATCACATGCTGCCCAGATTTTTATACCATATTTAGCTGGTTTGGAAGGCATATATTGCCTAAATGGGCAGCGACCTCTGAATGCCACCAGCCTTTCATCCACTGTGATATTAGGGCCTGGGTTGTACAGTAGTGGAAGTTGCTCTACCCATTTGTCCCACATTGTCCTAATAGCTGCCAGCTTGTCTCTCTCCCGTCTACCAGCCCTTGTCTCTCGATTATCAAATCGGATTACTCTGGAGAAAATGTGAAAAGTCTCCAGAGACATTGTGGCTCGAAATATAGCCCTGCCAGTCTCTGCATCCCACAGACTGGCTGTCGATTCATCCTTCGACTTATAGACCCCAGCCAGGATGAGGAGCCCCAAATACGCATCTGAATGTGTTTTGTCCAGCTCCTTCCACTTCTCCCCAAAAACACGCCTCCCTTCTATATTAGTCATTTCCAGAATGATTTTTTGTATTGAATCTGGCATGACCAGCTCAAAAGCTGACTTGATGTCAGTCACACGACTCACTGCCATCCTAGTGGGCCCTGGCACTGTCTTTATTATGTTTTCTGCAGACAGTTTTGCCTGACGCATATTTGGGGATGAAGACCACTGTATTTCACAATTTTTTGACATGAATGTCTTGCTTGGAGGAATAGGAATAGCAACTCCCTTATCTGGTTCAAAATCAGAATCATTAGAATCAGAATTTAGCTCAAGATAGTCTTCGTCTTCAGACACAACCTCCTCTATTTCACTGTCATGATCAAGGATGACTTCCAGAGCCTCCTGGACTGTCATCCTTTTTGCTTAGGCTGCTCATTTAGTCTGCCTGACAGAGTGTAATGTTGGTAGGACTCCCATGCAGAGAATCTTTTATAGGTTTTGCCCCTCCCCTGTTGAGTGTCCGGTGTCCACTGAATGTGGGTGGAGTTTTCCCGTGAGAACATAAATGGTTCCCGTCAAAAGTTGTAACATCTGCTCCTGTGTGCGCGTGTGTGTGTGTGTGTGTGTGTGTGTGTGTGTGTGCAACGTATTCTCATGAAGGGGTTCGTATGGAAACGTACGAAAAGTCATGTACAATTTTTTCGTGTATTTTCCTACGAATATGTACATTTTTTTCGTGTATTATCCTACGAATATCAAAATGACACCAGTGCGCATGCACAATTCCCTGCAGTGAAAAATGGCTTCCATTCGTTTCATTCATAGTGGAAAATGCAGCATAATGCAGCATTTTAAGGCCGTTTCGGCATTAAAGTACGTTTTGATGACATTTAGGGTTAGGGTTAGTTTTTCAAAGTCATAATGCATGCAATGTAGACAACATTCTGATGCTCTCTAATAACCAGCATAAAGTGCATTGGTCACGTGACCACAAGGGAAAATCTAGGAGAGGAAAAACTAGACAGAAAAGGAAACAACACATGCATAGCAGCACACAAAACAACAAGGGCCGTAACATCTAAGTGGACATCTATGTCCCTAGTGCCTATTTAGGGTATTGCATTTTAAATCTTATGCTATACAAAAAAACAAAGAATACACCAAAGTCAATATTAAAATAAATAAATAAATATCCAATAAAGTAAAGTGATGTCTGAGGGTTAAAAAATACACCCTGCTGCTTGCAGGTCTGTGTTTGATGGGTCCATCTCTTTGTCCTGAAAAGGTAAAAACACATGTTAGTAGGGTGTTTTTATCAATGCTATATAGCTCATTCACACAAACGTCATATGTGTGTTTCCACGAGTCTTATAAAAGAAACGTTTTTGAGTACATACAGTGTTGACCTGCCCGTCGTCGTAGTGGTCTTTTATGCCAACTGGCCCCTCGTCTCTTTTGGCCCCGTCACACAGGAAGTGCCCTGAGAGGATGGAAACACGTTTGTTAATGGTACATCCCAAGAAGAAGTGGAACGTGACCTTTAGTGTGACCTTGGAAGTCGACTCATTCCCAAAAAGCTGCCAAACACTTACCAGACTGAGCTGAGCGGCCAAAACGGCTGACGGAATAACTCGGAGTGTTCGTCTTCGTTAGAGTGGTCATCTTCCTCAGAGTGTTTGTCTTCCTTGTAGTGTTTGTCTTCCTCAAACTGTTCGGCCGGGTTGACACTGCTCATGAAGGTAAAGAAACATTGTGTGTAATTATTAGCAGATTGGAAAAAATATATTTAAAAATCATTTATATTGACAATTAGTGGAAACAATAATGAATTACATGAGACTTTGTAGACAGTAAAATCATCTCATACCTATTTTCCAGGGAAGAAGAAGGCAGCGTTCCATCTGATGTTTTATTTTCTTCATCCGTTTCAATAAAGAGGAACGCTTTGATGGTGTTCGAAACCTCCTGGTCGACGTCTTGCTTAGACTCATAAGCAGCATTGACACTGCTGATGAAGTAAACACAAACATTTTGGGCACATTAGCAGATTGAAAAATACTTTTCTTTTCATTTACATGTATATTGAGAATTGAAAAATCAGTCAAATAAACCATAATCATGGAAAAATATGAAAAAAGAAGAGACTTTCTAGACGGTAAAATGATCTCATACCTATTTGCCGTGTCGATGTGGAGCTTACTTCATCTTCTTCCTCATCCTTAACGAAGGTTGAAACTTCATTGACATCTTCGACGGTCTCTTCGTCCCAGTTGCCACTAGTGATAAAGAAAACACGGATGGTTATTCTACTGTATGGGCCGGTCCCAACGATGAACGTAAGGGAGGTGAACAACATAAAAGAAACATCAGTAAAAAAACAAACCGTAATCATGGAAAAATATGAAAAAAGAAGAGACTTCCTAGACAGTAAAATGGTCTCATACCTATTTTCCGGGGCAAAAGAAGGCAGCGATGTGGAGGTTACTTCATCTTCTTCCTCATCCTAAACGAAGGCTGAAACTTCATTGACATCTTCGACGGTCTCTTCGTCCTGGTTGCCACTAGTGATAAAAAAAACACGGATGGTTATTCTACTGTATGGGCCGGTCCCAACGATGAAGGTAAGGCAGGTAAACAACATAAAAGAAACATCAGTAAAATAACAAACCGTAAAAGCATCTCTTACTCATTTTGTGTGGCACAGGAGGGCACATCAGCATTGTCCACCTCGTCTTCTACAGGAGTCTGGTTGGTTTGGACGACGTCTACTCAAGGTTGCACAGTGATCAGCACTGAAGGACCGACCTTGTTGCGACCGAAGCGCTGACGCCACCACAAGACTGTTTTCGCTCGAATAAATTTTTTGGAATAAATGCATTTTTATATACGGGTACATTTTTCCTGGTATTGGTTATAGGTATAAATGCCCGCGTGTTTTTAATCCGGATTTATCTTGACTATAATTAACAATAGGGAGTGCAGCACAACACCGTTTTAGGAAAAGTCAAAAACTTAAATATATTATTAAAACATAGTTATGTTCAATTGAACTACCTAGTTCTAGTATTAGAGGACTGAGAGTCGTGTGCATACCTATTTATTATCGACCGATTCTCTAAGGCTGTCCATTTTGTCCCCCTCCCCAAGCTCCCATCTGCAATGGAGACAGCTGACATGCTTGTTCGGCATGCGTTTCGCCTTCATGGCATCCCCCAGGATGTAGTTTCAGACAGAGGCCCCCAGTTTACATCACAGGTGTGGAGGGACTTCTGTGAGACCCTCGGCGTTGCTTCAAGTCTAACCTCCGGTTAACATCCTCAGTCAAACGGCCAGACGGAACGGGCTAACCAGAACCTCGAATCCTCCCTGCGCTGTGTGGCGTCATGTCTCCCGGCCTCCTGGTCTACACACCTGCCCTGGGTGGAGTACTCCCACAACTCCCTTGTCTGCTCTGCCACCGGTATGTCCCCCTTCATGGTAATGAATGGTTTCCAACCCCCCCCTGTTCCCCAGTCAGGAGACCGAAGTGGCGGTGCCATCAGTCCAGGCCCATTTCTGTCGGGCACGCCGGGTCTGTCGGGAAGCCCGCGCCGCTCTGGAAAGGACAGCTGCCCGGAACCGGCAGATCGCCGACCGCCACCGGACACCTGCCCCAGACTATACGCCAACAAGTTTGGCTCTCCTCACGTGACCTTCCTCTGCACACAGATTCCAGGAAAAAGGCTCCCAGGTACATCGGCCCATACACCATTGATTGCATAGTGAATCCCAGTGCCATCCAACTACGACTCCCTGCCGCACTCAATGTACACCCCGTCTTTCATGTGTCTCTCGTCAAACCTGTGATGGACAGCCCCCTTCATCCCCCAATGGATCCCCCCCTCCGCCCCCCGTCTGGTTGATGGTCACCTGGCTTTCACGGTCAACCAGGTTCTCGACGTCCGCAGGCGGGGCCGTGGTTACCAGTACCTGGTGGACTGGGAGGGGTACGGTCCCGAGGAGCGCTCCTGGATCTCTCGCTCAATGATTCTGGACCTAGACCTTTTGACGGCCTTCTATGAGAGGTTCCCGGGAAAGCCCGGTTGGACGCCAGGTGGCGTCCATTGATGGGGGGACACTGTTGTGGCTTGTGATTTTATGGGCCCTAGTTTCGTAGACTAGGCGTAGTCAGCGCGCAGCCCACGTGCGCCACGCCGACGGGGTGTGTCCGCCTGGACTTTGCAAGTTTCGTGCATCGTGCAGGCTCGAGCAGGCACGCCTCCCGTCTCGCCCACCCGCGCAAGTGGGAAAGAGGGAGGAGAAGAAGGCGTGAGTGGGAGACGAGGAGGAGACGAGGAGGAGACGAGGCGTGGACTGGGATTAATACAGCCGATTCAGATCTTCACCAATCAAATGAGCTTCTCTCCTCACCTTTAATGCGTTAGGGGAGGTTCAGTGCAGTCACTTGACAACCCTGATGACAGAAGCAGCGCCGCCGCTCCCACATCACGCGCTGTGCGTGCGTATCATAATAATAACAATGCCGATATTATAAAAAACAGGAGAGAGAGAGGGAGATGTTTTGGTCCAAGAGGCTAAGTTTCAGTTACGCGTGCCATCCGCCTTTGATCTGAGGTCAGATGTGACGGGACAATCTATATAGATATAAATTCACGTGTTGATTCAATTAGTTCCATTAAATAGTGTTTGTTGTGATTATTTATTGCATTTAAATGTGCCTGGAACTGTGGAAACCTGCCTGTGAGGTCTCGGTGACGTGTGCGCACTGCGCGCCGGTCAACCAAACTTCCACTCCGCCAGCTGTAATTTGCCTTGAATGAATGGACTTTATTTGCGCCTTACGCCAAGAGTAGACTAGGTTGGAGCTGGCGGGCTTTCGGCGAAGTCTCGGCGAGGCTTTTTGCCACGAAACTTCCGCTACGCCAAGCTGAATCTGTGACGCCTCCCCCTGCTGCGCCGCCACACCCATCTTGGTGCAGGCGATCCACCAAACTGCCAAACTGACCGTGCGCAAGGCTGCGCGGGTCGAAACTTGCATTACGCCGGCTCCGCCACCCTGCGCCGCCCTGCGCTGCCCCACGAAACTAGGGCCCTATGGGTGTACGTTTGTTGTGTTTTCTGTTTCACCTTAATTGTCTCCCCTGTGGTACAGGCTCTGGCGGAGGGGCGTGGCCGACTGGCTCAGTGAAGCACCTGTCATTACTCTGCAATCACTCTCCTCCTCCATAAAGACCGGCTCAGCCTCCCCAGTGCTGCCAGATAATTCCGTCTCGTTCGGTCGTGCCACAGTGCTCCAGCTGGTCACGCTGAATTGTTTCTACGCAGCCGCCTGCAGCCTTTTCCTGTGGGTCTCCTTTAGTTTTGTTTTTTGTGCCTTGGTGAGACAATAAATATGCCTTTTTCTTTGAACTGCCTTTTTGTCTCCTGCTTTTTGGGTCCAACTCTGAGCTTCACAGACTGTTACAGGGATTTTACTTTGAGACGTTATGAAGCTCTGGCGTTATTGGATATGCTTACTATATATAATGTCATACTAATAAAATAAGTGTTGCCTGATCTTTATCTGTGCAGAAATACCAGGTTTAAACAGAATGTGACAAACTAAGTAGTCTACTAATGTTGAGTGGGGACAAACCCAACACACACACAAACTGGCCTGCTCTGTCGTCGCTTCATTTGGATCCCTGTACCGTTCAGAGTTTTTGTACTTTTCTTTCTTTTTTTCTCACCTCCAGTTCATCTCAAGTATTCATGTTTCAACAGGATGTGTTTCTTCTGAGAGATGTTTGATAAGTGCAAATTTATTTTCTTTTTTTAAGTCTTCAAATAACTGTCTTTGAAAATATATATCAAAATAAAGCTTTCTTTTTTAACTTATTTTTTAGAACAGGGACGCAATATACAAAAGTTAAAGATATAGATAAGATAGATTAATGTCAATGTGGAAATGAAATAACAGCAACGAAATATAAACAGGAAATAATGAGTCCTACTGAAAAGTAAATAAATACAAAGGCAAAGGAGACATTAGAACTGTGTGAAACAGATGCAATTCTTTAGCTTTTCTGGGTTTTTTTGTCAGTGACCTTTAGTGACCCGACATAGTTGTCAAAATTGTACGTGAACAATTTGTAAGACCGAGAGCTTCCGTTCCATTTACAAGTATGAATATGATGTTTACCCAGTAAAATTACAAGATAGACAGTATCAGAAATGATTGTATTCAAATTGTCCACAAAGTAAATCATAGATATGTCTTCCATCTTTAAAGATAACCAACTGTGTTAATCACGTTTTAGGGCTGCACGATTCTGGAAAAAATGTGAATCACGATTTTTTTGCTTAGAATTGAGATCACAATTCTCTTGCACGATTTTTTTTCCACAAAATGTTTATTGCATTGATGAACTTTAACAAGACAAAAAAACGTGTTGCTTTGGCAGAGGCATAGTAGTAGTTCTATCATTGGAAGATAAGTAATTTTTACAACAAAAAAAAAAATTAGACATGCGGCTGATAGTGAATCAGGCGCAATAAAATGAACCGTCAGGCTCAAATACGGCTCCATGGTCCGACTGGACCATAAATCAGATGTAGCGGGAAAATGATCGATTTCCCACAATTCTGCCTCGACCACTGCCCGCTGCTTATTGTACATGTTCGGGAGCGCAATGTTTGAAAAGTAGTTCCGGGAGGGCATCTAGTACCGTTTGTTGTGAGTGTTTATCATCTTCCGAAATCCCTCATGTTGTACAGTGTTTATCAGGGCCACCTCCACACCACCGAATGCAAACCTTTTTTGGGCACGAGGTCGGTTCGGGTGGATGGGTGACTCTCGCCACTACCGCCTGGGTTTTCGTTGCCATCCATTCAACCTTCCTTTCCTCCGCTTTAACTCTCACTCACTCTTTCCAAACACTCGACTGCAGGCGGCCTCCTCCACTGAATCACGTGTTGTAAAGACGCTTTACCATAGGTTGAGGGAGGAGGCAGCGGCAGTGCTGCGTTTGGGGGCGCTTCAAAAAATCTCGAAGGAAATAGGAGCATTTGTAATGCAGCTCGAGATATAAAATGCTTCAGAATCGCTGTGTGTAGAAATTAGATCACGTGTATGTGTGAATCGAGATCGCGATTTTTTAACGATTTTTTGTGCAGCCCTAATATATATATATATATATATATATATACACACACATATATATACTTTTTATATATATATATATACACATATATATATATACACATATATATATATATATACACACACACATATATATATATATATATATATATATATATATATATATATATATATATATATATTTAGATACACACATACATATATAGTAAAAAAAAAACACAATAAATATAGTAAAACAAAAGGGGGACAAACCCAACACACACACAAACTGGCCTGCTCTGTCGTCGCTTCATTTGGATCCCTGTACCGTTCAGAGTTTTTGTACTTTTCTTTCTTTTTTTCTCACCTCCAGTTCATCTCAAGTATTCATGTTTCAACAGGATGTGTTTCTTCTGAGAGATGTTTGATAAGTGCAAATTTATTTTCTTTTTTTAAGTCTTCAAATAACTGTCTTTGAAAATATATATCAAAATAAAGCTTTCTTTTTTAACTTATTTTTTAGAACAGGGACGCAATATACAAAAGTTAAAGATATAGATAAGATAGATTAATGTCAATGGTGGAAATGAAATAACAGCAACGAAATATAAACAGGAAATAATGAGTCCTACTGAAAAGTAAATAAATACAAAGGCAAAGGAGACATTAGAACTGTGTGAAACAGATGCAATTCTTTAGCTTTTCTGTTTTTTTTTGTCAGTGACCTTTAGTGACCCGACATAGTTGTCAAAATTGTACGTGAACAATTTGTAAGACCGAGAGCTTCCGTTCCATTTACAAGTATGAATATGATGTTTACCCAGTAAAATTACAAGATAGACAGTATCAGAAATGATTGTATTCAAATTGTCCACAAAGTAAATCATAGATATGTCTAGAAATTAGATCACGTGTATGTGTGAATCGAGATCGCGATTTTTTAACGATTTTTTGTGCAGCCCTAATATATATATATATATATATAATATATATATATATATACACACACATATATATACTTTTTATATATATATATATACACATATATATATATACACATATATATATATATATACACACACATATATATATATATATATTTAGATACACACATACATATATAGTAAAAAAAAAACACAATAAATATAGTAAAACAAAAGTGTGACAAAAACAAACCCAAATACAAGTTCAAAATGTGAATGAATAACATCATTCCACCCCCCCTTTTCAGTCATGTCCATTCTGATGACATCAGTGTGATGTCACGGTGTGATGTGCATTATTGAAATGTTTTCCTTCATAGTCCATTCTGATGACATCACAGAGTGACATCACAGAGTGACATTACAGGATTGAGGCAGTGGCTTGGATTCCAGAATCTGAACTCAAGGGATCAAAGGCAGTGGCTTTGATCCATGAGTCTACAGATTGTATAAATAGCAGACAAGCACATCATTCGGTGTGGTGTTCTTGAGATACGATCTCGTACAGATACAATCTATTACAGATACGATCTATTACAGATACGGTTTCATACACGATTTACTACTGTAGGATTTCAATCGACAGCGATGCAGTCTATGTCAGAATCCAGTGTGCCCCAATCTGCTACAGCCTGTTCCATGGACGGAAGAACCCAGCAAGCAGACCAGCAAAGATCTGCTGGCGGTCCAGGGGGCCATCCAGCACGTCAGTATGGTCACAAACCTTCTGTCACTACAGCGATGCAGAAAATCCACTGCAACAACGGAGAGGTTCAGGGACTGAAGCAGTTTGAGGATGAATACTGGACAGAAAGGACAAACTTCTGTCACATGATTCACAAGCGCAAAGTGCGTGTGAACCATCTGGAGAGTCTTATGGAGATCCGAGAGAAGCAGTTCGGAGCTGAAATCAAGAAAAGCTACGAAACTGCACAAAAGCAGGAGTCTGAGATCTACCAGCTGAAGAGAAAGCTTCAGGTGCAGGAGGAGAAGACCGAAGCTGCAAACCTCCTCAGTCAACAGAGATTTGACGAGATGGCTGCAAGGTACGAGGCAGAAATAAAAAAGCTCTCGCACCAAAGCAACACTGAAGACCAGGAGAAGGTGACCCTTTTGGAAGAGCGGGTCCGCCAGGGGGACACCCAAAACCTGCAACTCAGGAAAGATAAGGAGGTTCTCTCTCAGCAGCTAGCAGAGACCACAAACCAGCTGCTTAGCAGAGAGACTGAACTACTGGAGAGCAGCCAAGCGTTGCAGACACGATGCGACGCTCTAGAAGCTGAGCTTCAGAAAGAGCTGGCTGCAAAAGAACGTAGCCAGGAGACTAACGTCCGACTGATGGACGAGAGAAGGGAACTAGTAACCAAGTTCCAAAAGGACCTAGCCATTTCACAGCAGCGCTTGGAGACAAGCGTCATTCTGCTGGAGACAAAGGTCAACCAGCTTGAGGCTGAAAAGAAGGAAATGGACGACCAGCTCACAAAGGTTCTGGTAGAGAAACAAAGCCATGTCACCCAAGTGGAAGCTTTGCAGACAGCCCAAAATGTTCTGGATGCAAAGTTCAAAAGGGAGCTGGACAAGAACGACAACTTGGCGACAAAGCTACGAGAGGTGGAGGACAACAACAAAGATCTGGCTGAGAAGCAAAAGAGCTTGGAGAAAGACCTCCAACAGGAGTGTGCTCTCGTCAAATCGATGGAGGAAGACCTGGCAAATGAAGCATATCGCTCTCAGGCCAAAGTCATAGAGGTCCAGGAGGACAACAAGGACCTGGAGAAGCTCTGTCTGAAACTGATGAAGAGGAAAGCAGTCTTCTCTCCCTTCATGAAGAAGATCCAGGACCCGCAGGCAGAGCTGCAAAGGATGAAGGACAAGATGCACGAGAAGGAGATGAAGAAGAAAGCCAAGCGGGAGAAGGAGGAGAAAGAGCGGGAGGTGAAGCAGAAGAAGAGGGGTATGTTCAGCCACCAGGAAAACCTGTGTGGCAGCGACAGCAAGGTGGAGGAGGCTGCCGGTTGTTCAGCGGAGGCTGGACAACAGTAACTCCCCCCTTCCCCTCTCCAGCCTTCCCACCTTCCCCTCTCCACCCTTCACCCCTTCGACTCTCCATCCTTCCTCCCTCCCTCCTCCTCTACCTCCGTCACCTCCATCTACCTCACCACTCCTTCCACCCACTCCTCCTCCCCACTCCTCCTCCCCCCTCCCCCTCATTCAGCAGCACGGTTGCTCAGTGTTCAGCACTGCAGCCTCACAGAGACGCCGCCACCCGTCCCTCTGTGTGGAGTTTGCATATACTCCCTGTGTCTGCGTGGGTCTCCTGGTTACCAGGTTTCCCACTAAATCACAAAAATATGCACTTTAGGGTTTTCTCCTGGCGCTCAGGTTTTCCCACAATGTATACATATTTATATAAAAATATATGTATGTATTAAAAAAAAACACAATTCCATTCCATCCATGTGTGTGTGTGAGTGTGTGTGAGTGTGTGTGTGTGTGTGCGTGCGTGTGTGTGTGTGAGTGTGTGTGTGTGTGTGTGTGAGAGAGAGAAAGTGTGTGTGTGTGTGTGTGTGTGTATGTGTGTGGGTGTGAGTGAGTGAGTGTGTGTGTGTGTGTGTGTGTGTGTGTGTGTGTGTGTGTGTGAGTGAGTGTGTGTGTGTGTGTGTGTGTGTGTGTGTGTGTGTGAGAGAGAGAGAAAGTGTGTGTGTGTGTGTGTGTGTGTGTATGTGTGTGGGTGTGAGTGAGTGTGTGTGTGTGTGTGTGTGTGTGTGTGTGTGTGTGTGTGTGTGTGTGTGTATGTGTGTGTGTGTGTGTGTGTGTGTGTGTGTGTGTGTGTGTCTGACACACAGGGTGCGTGTGAAGCGTCAGTGCAGTAGTACTGTGGTAGTAGTGCTTGTAGGTAGTGCATGTTGCATGTCGCTTCTACTTGCTTCTTTCTGCTTTCAGCTACGGCCACCGGCTAGCCTCCTTTGGGGGTGAAAAGAGGAGCAGAGTTTGTCTCCTCCTGCCGGTACATAGCCTCTCCACCACCAAGACTCCTGCAGTGCCTCCTCGCGGCCATACACGGTTAACTGGGTACCTCACAGTCCCAGGCTAAACTGTAGGAGATCGACTGTAGATTGAAACCAAGATTTGTATTTATTTTTGACGAATTTTTTTAAATGTTATATAAATGATTATTTTCAAAACTTGAAAACAAATTGGGTACAAAATGTGAAGTATGTCTTCTTAACGAAGGTAACAATTGTCATGTCCGTGATTAAAACGCCCTATCAGAATGTTCAGGGGTATTATGGGTAGGGCGGAGGAAGTGGTATTCTATTAAATTTGCGTTCGGTAAACAACGGACATGTCTGTGTGTGGTCCATATTATTTGGATCAGGGCTGTTACAGTGTAATGGCCGTTAAACCAGAAACTTTTCATATATTTATAATAAAACATCATCATGTTTCATGTTCACCATCTACCTCACCACTCCTTCCATCCACTCCACCCTCCCCCTCATTCAGCAGCACGGTTGCTCAGTGTTCAGCACTGTGTATACTATATACTGTATATATATATATATATATATATATATATATATATATACACATATACTTTATATATATATACATATACTTTATATATATATATATATATATATATAGTATATGTGTATATATATATATATGACACGTTTCCACACCAACTCCGAGACTTTCGATCATCAAAAAAGTTTTTGAGCGATTCTATGCGTTTTTGCATCCCTCAAAAAGCATTTCAGAGAGTTGTTTGACCACTCAGACCTAACGTAGAGCTTCCATCCATCCATCCATTTTCTACCGCTTATCCTGTATTCAGGTTCACGGGCACGGGGGGGGGGCTGGAGCCGATCCCAGCTATCACTGGACAGGACGCCAGTTTATCACAGGGCCGACATGTAGAGACAAACAACCATTCATGCTCACATTCACACCTACGGGCAATTTAGAGTCATCAATTAACCTATCCCCATCCTGCATGTCTTTGGACTGTGGGAGGAAGCCGGAGAACCCGGAGAGAACCCACGCTTACACGGGGAGAACATGCAAACTCCACACAGAAGGAACCCAGGCCGACCCGGGAATCGAACCCAGGACCCTCTTGCTGTGAGGCGAGAGTGCTACCCACTACACCACCGTGCAGCCAACGTAGAGCTTATAAACCAAAATGCCAAAATGTTTTTTTCCCCGAGCCACTTAGTTATCACCTTTGCCGTATGGTGATGAGGTGCTCCATCATGCTGGAAAAGGCATTATTCTAACCGTTCTTGGATGGTTGGGAGAACATGAATCTTCCACTGATTAGAATAATATTAGTATGTCTGTGGTCAAAAAGGTAATTGAAAGAATTGTTGACTATATGTAATTAATCCTTCAGAACTGTTATATTTTCCTAATAAAATCAAAACATGGCATTTCTAACTTTCACAAGATAACATTTAATAAATTGGAAGACTTATATTTGCTTATTAAAGGTTCGATTCATGTGAATGTGTATTTTTGGACATATTTTTAGAAGAAAAAAGGTTTGGGATCAAATCATTTCTGGGACCCCATGCAGTAAGTCTGCGGACCCCCTAGGGGTCACAGACCCCCTGTTCTAATCCATGACATCAGAGTACACATTCTCAGTGTACACTGGGCTCAATCCCCACAAACACAGCAATTACAGGCTAAACTTAATCCAAACAAAGGAGACTCCCGGGGAGAAGACAAGACAGGGTGTGATACATTTAGGAGCCAGCAGATGGAGCCTTTCAGCTCTCAGAGACACCGTATGGTGCAGCAATGAAGCTCATTTTAACTGCTGGTTGCAGGACACATTGAACTATTGGTCAGTGATGTGGGGATTGTATGAATTACAAATGCACATATTCAAATAATGCAAAAAAAAGATTACAACATGGCACCTAAAGTCTTACTCCATTGTCCATGCTCAGCTGCACTACTCAACACTTGGGTTACATTGAGAAGGTTATAATGCTTTGAGATTTTATTATAGAAGCTTGCATCAGACTGGGTTGATGGCAGGAATGTGATTTAAGTAATGTCAGACATGTCTCAGTGTGGGCTGCATTGTGGTGTAGTGGGTAGCACTCTCGCCTCACAACAAGAGGGTCCTGGGTTCGATTCCCGGGTCGGCCCGGGTTCCTTCTGTGTGGAGTTTGCATGTTCTCCCCGTGTGAGCGTGGGTTCTCTCTGGGTTCTCCAGCTTCTTCCCACAGTCCAAAGACATGCAGGATGGGGATAGGTTAATTGATGACTCTAAATTGCCCGTAGGTGTGAATGTGAGTGTGAATGGTTGTCTGTCTCTACATGTCAGCCCTGTGATAGACTGGCGTCCTGTCCAGGCCTTCGATGACAGCTGGGATTGGCTCCAGCCCCCCCGTGACCCTGAATACAGGATAAGCGGTAGACAATGGATGTTTCAGTGTGCGATCAACTACACATCTGAAGTGTTTTAAGCTGCAGCTCTTTAGGTTTTATTGGCATGAAGTGCCATCAGATAACTGCTGTATCTTCACGTGCAGATTCACATGGAGCCGTCTGACGAGGCTACTGTGCAAGAATTACAGACAACAATGATGAAATAAAAATGAATACAAAGACAAGTGACACAACTCTGGAGTCAGCCTTCTCTCAAGTTCTGCTTGAGATGGTTGGTATTGTGGTGGTTTATGCTGCAGTCCTGCAAGGTGAAAAACACAATTTAAACACTGAAAAAGCCTTAATCATCCTAAACAGTTCTGAAAATTACAGTAGGCTTATATAGCATTAAATATATTCATCATGTCATACTCTTTTTACTTTCTCCTGTAGTTTTAGAAATGGCAGAGCGGTGGCTCAACTTGCCCTTGCTTGAATATAAAGCCTTATTTTGTTTTGTAGATTTGGCCTTGATACGATTTGAACACAAACTGAGTTCCAATCTGCATTATTTTTCTTTTTCCATTTAGTACAAACTGCTGCCGCACTTACAAAGTGCATACTGTTGAAGTTCATCAACTACGTCATCGAAACATCGCACATTGAACTTTGACCCTCTTGTTCATACATCTGCTGTGCAGAGGATTGTCAGAATAGGCAGAAAGGACACTGGCCTCCTGGTATTTTGGGCATACTGCATTTGGCCTACTATGTATTGGGTCATGCTTAATCGTTTATCTGGCACACTATATCATATGGCGGGTGTTGGAATGCACAGTTTATCTTCTGATCTGGCATCAGAAATGCTACTGAACCACTGCAAACCACAAATAAGCCACTTCTTTAAGCAAATACAGCTAAAGATGTGTGTTCATTGTAGCCGCTGTTCCGTCTTGGACCTGTCCTCGACATGCAAGTTCTTGTACGTGATGTGGCAGCAAGCAAGGAGAGACATCTATAAGCGCGATACAAATGGGACTGTTCAGGTTAAATAATAGCTTTCCCCCTCAGCTAACAGCAAAGTCCACACGTTCACTAATAATACGTTTTCATCAACAAAGGGTTCAATAGTTGCACACAGAAAGGTGGTATTAGAAAACGCTGGCGGAGGAAGTGGGGGCGCAGTAAATCACACACATCTATTGTGATGTGTCAGGAATGACCTCCTCCACTCTCGGGACCATGTCGCAGCACGTCTGCCGTGGAAGTAACACCTCGCTGTCAGCTGACAGCTAGAGCACACACACTTTTGTCTCCGCGCAGGACAAGTCTGGAAGTGTGGAGAGGAAGAATTTGGATTTGTTTAGACCTTGTTCTCAGTGGCGCAATGAAGTTAGGATGGGCCCCGATGCATATTATCATGATGGCCCCGAGAGCACGCTAGTCACAAGTTATGAAACACACACACACGCACACATACACACACATCATATCACCAAGAATCATCACTGCTTTCCTGTATTATGAAAAAGCAAAAAATACTAAAGAAAATTAGACCTAATTCTTCCCGTTTATTTATTGTTTTTATTGTTCATAAAGAATAAGCATATCATTTTGTTACCTACGGACTGTTTTACCATAAAGAAAAAGAAATGGCAGATTTTTTATTTAATATGAGTGCAGCTTTGAACACAAGTGTATGTTTATGATGGCAATATGATGGCTATTTTTCACTCAAGACATTGTTGGAGGGCTGGCTTTATATCCAATATCCATAAATATTTGCTGCTTTACAGAATTGTTTCATCCATTCGTGATATGGCAAAGTTAAAGAGAATGTAAATCATACTGCATGTCCACATTCTTCAGGTCTGGATAATTGACTACTACTACAATTTTATGAAGTAACTAACAGGAGAGTAACTTTCTCAGTAACATCATGTATTTGAGTTTTAGAGCTAGTTGGATTTCCCTGTATGTGAACTAAACAGTGGCAGAGAAAAAAATGGCCTTCACTCTTTACTTTAAATGTAATTTGCTCACACAGGCTCTTCCTCTGCATCCCCATCATGCAGCGCTGGAAACAACAAAAGCTCCATATTTAACATCACTACAAAAGTTCAGCAGTTGGGTAGATTCTCTTAAGTACTGCCATGTGCTGAATGCTCGATCAATCAATCCGCTGTCTTCATTTCCTTTGGCTCCTCCTCCCTCTCCCTGCATTCCTGATGTGCATTGGACAGACCGTCCGGGCCCGGGACTCATCGTACTACAGCAGTATGGGCTAAATGACTGATTTTTTTCCTGGGGCAAAAGGGTGATGTCCTCATTGGTGTCCTCTATAACAAACATAAACTATGGTCTGACTATTTCATCTGCATGCGTTACACAGAATCCATCATAATATGACAGACTAAAAGTCAAATAAAAACCAAATACTGTGTTGTTTGGGTGTTGCTTTACAATAGACACACACATTCAGCCCACAAATGTGAACATAAGTGAGATTTAGATGTTGTGGAATACAAAGAGGAAGAAAAGTCCCAAAGGTCATCAAACTCTTGCTCTTTGATGGAGTGCTTTGGCCACCAGGGGGAGCATTATTAATGCAGAAGAGCAGCAGTTGTCAAAGCAGAGTCTCTACAGTTGAAAGATTTCCGAACAGATCCGGGTCTCTGAGGACTAACTCAAGTTAAAATCTACACAATGGCACGTGCTTGACCCTGACGTGATTTGAACACGCAACCTTCTGATCTGGAGTCAGACGCGCTACCGTTGCGCCACAAGGTCAGTGACAGCTGAGGCTGCATTTAATGTACACAAAGCACTTCTGCCCTGAATGAACGACGCCTGAAGAAAGGGAAGAGCCAGGTTCAGGGAGACTTGCATGCAGGAGCTCGAAACAAACTGAAGTGAGAGGGAAACAGATGTTTGCACAGTGATAATAAAGTTAGGAGAAGGGGTTGAGCACTGGTGTTCATGTTCACTCACTTGGACGACATTAGATCATAAAGAGTAAGAGCTGCAGGGAGCGAGGGAAGCTCCGCAGAAAGGTTGCAGCTTTTTATCAGTGAATTGGGTCATACCAGAGCCAGCCTCGGGCCTCTCACTTTGCACCGCGGTTCAATAATTTAGTCTTATACATAACATTAATATATGCTTCGCTATCAGTGGCACAAGTGCTGGTCTCAGCAGCTCTGAGAGCACGTATGAATCTGACCTCTCATTGAAATTCAACATCTGTTTACATGTTACATGTGCTGGATCCTCCAGGCAGTCACAGACACCTGATGTTGTAATAGACCTGCAGCACTTAACCTGAGTCAGGGTATCCCAGACTCACCTATAACCCAAACCCCCAAACTCACAGATCTGCATCTCATATGGCACCTGACTCACATATGGGATGTATAGCAAGTAAGCATTCTTCAACCCCCCACCTCCATGATGTCTATTGCTATTGCTTAAATTTGCTTAAACAAATGATGACAAACTAACTGTCATGCAGTCAGAGGAAAGGGGGGTATTCAAGTTGGAAATGGGTTGGGGGGTTATGTAAGGGGCCCCTCATCTGGCCCCATTATTGAAGTTGCACGATCAAGTGTATAAGTTTGCTAAAACCTGGTGCAATGCATCTCTCCCTGTTTTGTGTAAGGTTATATAAGGTATAAAGTTTTATTGTGCACTGTCACTGTTTAAATACAGAAATACAATCACTGATTAGACTGAAATTAAAAATGTTTGTTAAGGCATACTGACAATTAATCAGCATGGCAATATGAAACCAACCATCTGTTTTTATAATATTTACTTTAGGGTTTGTGACTCGACTAATAAGTGTTACGCAACTTTCTATGACAAGCAGGCAGAGCAACGTAAAGTGTCTTTTGGACGGCTTCGCCCTCAGCTCCTCCAACCTGCTGTGTGGAGCCGATTGGTCGGCGTCGGAGACATTCTTCGAGCCTGCTCCGACATGCGGACGCGCTCTCGGGCCAGTGGTGCGCTCTCACCGGGGAGGCTGCTGGTTGGGAACTTTCTGTGAGTGAGTCAACGCGGCACGCAGGCAGGACGCCACCCAGATCCCGATGCTGGGCTTCTCTCTCCCCGAGGACACAAAGACAACTTCACTTCGACGCCTCCGACAACCACCGGGGGGATTTAGTTTGGGTTTTTTTTTTGTTTCGCCACCTTCGCGCACCTCGGGATGATCGCTGTCGCCGCGACGCGCCTTTTTCCTCGTCGGGATTAACAGCGGCGGAGGTGAAATGAAAGTGACGGTGTGTTTCGGGAGGACCCGGGTGGTCGTCCCGTGTGGAGATGGGAATATACAAGTCCACAGTCTGATCGAACAAGCGGCCATGAGGTACAAGAAGGCGATCGCGAAGGTAAGCCCGACGAAGCGCACCGCCCTGCCCCGGCGGGGCTTCACTGACGCCGAGCTGGAGCCGCAACATGGCGCTTTTTTCACGGGCTGAAGGAGAAGGAGAGTGGGCTGAAGGGAGCCGGTGGCTGCCCCTAGAACGGGAGCTAGTGGGGGAGCCCTGGGGGGAGGAGGGGAGGAGGGGAGGTGGGTGGGGGAGTGGGCAAACTTTTCGTCGTTATTTCGAAGGTGATGCTCCGGAGTGATCGCTGAGTTCTTCACAAGGAATCTCCCCCCCAAAAAAGTGTAGCAAACAGACTCCAGCTCTCTCCTGTGTGCGCATGAAAACTCCTGTAAGTGTTCCTGTTCACTACTGTAGTTGTCGTTGGCAGAAAAGTGCGCCAGAGTGCACGGAGTTCGTTCATGAAGGAGGAACAAAATAAGCCCTGCTGCATGTGTACAATCCCGCTGTTTTAAACGTCAGTAAATAATGTTTGTGCAAGCAGACAAGACATGAAAATGACAGTTATTCCTGAGTTACACGTGCCTTTTAGCCTACTTAACTGTTGGACCTTGAATGCATCTCCTCCTGCGTGCTTTCCTGCTACTGCGGTTTATTTAAAAACAAGAAAGGAATGACTGGCCTGTGTCCTGATGGAGGAACCCTGCTTTGCACTCATTGGTCTTTGCAATTACATGCTGACAGAAAAAAAAACTTTTTTTAAGTTCATCCAAGTTTCAGCTATTCAATGACGCAATGTGTAACTGTGTGAAACGTCTGTGCCAGATTTGAATGAGGCCTGACAAGGACACTGATTGCTTTTCCCTTTGTGGGTTTCTGGTGGCTACCCTTTAAAGCCCATTACATGACTAATGAGTGAATTCAAGTTTGGTACTTGGTACTTTCCATGGCTAGTGACAGCTCTCCTCTTTGTCCGTGGGTGGTATGACCGGGTGGAGTCCGGTTAGTGCTGCAGCTGCTTCTCAAGGCTGTGGGACACCTGGATGACCACACGCTGGGTTTGCCAGGATATTTCTTTTATGTGTTTTAAAGTTGGCAGACTCACAACCTTCTTTGTTTTAGAGAAGGCATTGCTGCAGGAGGTTTCAGGAAGATACAGCGTGAGAGTGCCAGGGATGGGACGATATAGGATTTTATCACGGATCCTGATTTTAAAAATAAGTTGATCTGAATTTCTGTTATTGGAATAATCCTAAATATCATCACGTCTAGCTTACTGTCATGGTAGAGAAGATAATAATAATTTAAAAAAAATACAGGATACAAAAATAAAATTTTTGTTTATTTATCCAGGGAGACCTTATCATTTATGATCATCTTATTTAAGATTTTTTTGACTAAGAAAATTGGTGTGTGTGAAACATTTGTTTCTTAACGAAACGTAAAGTGATACCAACATATTTTAGTGCCATTTGAAAGTAGTTTGATGATTATTGGGATAATATTGTAAATCAGAATAATGGCTAGAATAATCTTGAAACGAAATCTTTCCAACGTCCCATACCACGAGAGAATAGTGATGGCAGATTTGGGTTCGATCGAACAAAACCAATGTTTTTCCTTCAGTACATTCTCAGAGATGCTTTACACCTGTCCCACCTCTGACTTCCTATAAAAGATGAATATTCACTGCTAGATATTATCACTGAAGGCAAACACTGACGAAAAAGGTCAACATTAACACTTGTTCGTTGAAAAGCACTTCCTCCTTAACTTCACACTCCATTCACTCCTCTGTTTACCAGTGCTAGATGCTTTTCCATGGTTCAGCAGAACGGAGGCGACTGGTCCATTGATCCATGCAGTGGCACTGTAAATGAAGAAGTGTAGGCTTCCCCTCTGGGTCAACACTAACTACTGGATCACAGGACAGCCACGACCTTTGCCCTACAACATGGCATTGCTTTGATTTAATTCATTTTTTAATAGGCATATGTCAGAAGCAGTAATCTCCGAGAAGGTAAAGAAGAAGTCTGATTGCATGGAAGTCTATGAGAAAATGATCCTAATATTCACCTGATTTATTATCTCAGTCAACACTGTAAACATGACTTTATGGTCTCAATCTCTGATTTCAAGTCTTCTTCAATACAGCATATTGTCCATTTAGAGAGATAAAGACCATAAAGGAGGTTGTGCCTCAGGGCGGGGCTACCTTGTGACTGACAGGTTGCTACCAATGCAATTAGCTACGAAGTTGACTTTAACACTTAGCTGTAAAGTTGACCTTGAATTATGAAGCCGCTGACTTTAACAAGATGGTTTTAACACTTAGCTGTAAGGTTGACCTTGAATTATGAAGCTAACTTTGTTAAGATCTTCCCACCAGTAGCAAGATTGGTTCCAGATCCAGCAAGGTTGCTGCTCGGGGTGACAATCTGTTGCTCGTGTTCGTCAGATCCATAATCCAAATGTGGTCCCTTCCTTCGCTGGTTGCAAAAAGAATAATCATGCTATGAAGATGAATTGTTAAATGCAGCCGAATGTGCACGGCCCCTTTTTACTTTGTGTGGTAGTTTAGAATCGTGTTCACACTCTTGATGGACAGCAGGCCACCTTTTCAGGTGATCTGCACCCACGTTTGATTCACAGCTTTCACATCAGTCCAAACTCTGCAAAACTGCAAACGCTTCAACAACTACTTCAAGTCCGCCTCTTCTCTCCCGTTCTTCCTCTATACTTAAAGCTGATCTGCCTCCACCTACGTTCTGTCTGACTCTAATGTCTTAACCTCTTCATTATCCATGAACCACCTTAGGGTTGCAAAGATATCTGTCACATGTATTGCCACGGTAATTATGTGATTCGTTTCATCTAGCAGCCTCTTAGCTGCCTGTAATATCACTGATTTGTGAAATTCGACTTATTGTCCTGAGCCCAATCAGACAATGTCCCTGGTCGTCCCTGGGGAGTCTTGAGGCCTTCGTCACAGTCTGAGTGGGACCAGGAAGTATGCATCAATCCACCACTCAAGCACCATTAACCTCACAGCCAATCTGCTCCACAGTCATGAAGGATTCATGCTAAATGGCTTTTCAAGCTTCTCATCCTGCCGTTCTGTTGCCACCTGGCCAGTCAAGTGATAACTGAGTGTTTACCACATTCCTATTCATGTAAGCAAGAGCCATGTGAAGACATTATAGTGTGGGATTTTCCTTTTGTCACACAAAGCAACACATGGACGTCATCCTCTCACATTCTGGTTACACATCTGGTACAGCGTCAGAGGCATAAACTAAAGAACACTCTCCGGATCCGTAATTTGTGGCTCGAACTCTTCGAAGAGCTGCGTCTCTCGATCCTATTTGTCTCCTCCGTTCCCACAGTCGCTCAACCTAAATGGAGGCTTAGGCCTTAAAAAGCACATACCGGTAATTGGCCTTTTCTTTTTTACCCTTTCAGAATTCCACAAATTCAGGCTTGCAGGCAAGTCACAGCAAAGTCAAGTTGTTGAAATCCACCGATGTGAAATATCCAGAGGGGACAACAAGGTTAAGCAAAAAAACTCAGTTGCATATTCCTGTATCGTCCCGTCTTTGATCATATATTACATCAGCGACATATGATGAGCATGTGTTCCAGGATGTCTGAAGCGAATGATGTAATGTTAAAGCATAAGTGTCATCAATCACAGGATGAGATACTGTTAGCTGTCAAACTAAGATAAAGCAACTCTTGCAACCCTTTGATAAAGGAAGCTTATTTATTTATTTTTATTTTTTTGTTTTACAGATTTGTATTTATTTTTGCATATTGTTTTTGGTATGGATTAAACAAACACAATATAATGACTTATTTAGGAGGCTTTAGGGAGTTGCTTTGGGCCAGGCTAGCTTTTTGCCTTTGTTTCCAGTCTTTATGATAAGCTAAGCTAAATGGATGTCGACAGAAAGTGAAAGTGATATCAACTTTCTCATACGACTATTTTAGAGTTGCAAAACAATAAAAGAGAAATGGGGCAGTGAATATCTTTTTTATATGTCCTAGATAAAAGAATGTATAGGGCCGTTTTTAGCCGTGTGTGATAACTCGGGATAGACACTTTTCTGCTTTGGGGCTGTCGACCTGATGTCGATTTGCAGGAAAAAGGGAAAGATGGGACAGCCGCCAGATCATGTAAGACATGCTGCTTTCTTGAATGTGCATCCCTCAAACGCTGCTCGACTGTGCTGGGAATCATACAAGTCTTTTAATCCTAGTTCTCAGGTGAGGAACTACGCAGCCAGTGCAGCTGCACTGAAACACAAAGAGAAAGTGGGAAGGGTTGCCCGTGCTCATTAACTCACCTCACTCAGCGGCTCTGCTTATGTAATGGAGAGGAGCTGCTGTATGTGAGCGGGAATATTACAGTAGTGGAAGGTAATTGGGGGGATTACCATGTGAGTTGACTGTACAAGGCGGAGCCGTAGGCTGATGGGATGCGATGTGATTGATGGTAACTGAGGAAGAGTAGGTCGGTTCAACTGTGGTCAAGCGGCAGAGTTCATCTCTGCCCCAGCGGGGAACAAAGCAGGGAAGGAGGAGCAGAAGTGCAGGCTGGGTAATCTCTCTTCCTCTTGGCTCGCCTTCAGTTTTCTGTCCTCCCTGTATCTTCATCTCTCTTTACTTTCTTCCTTTCTTCTCCATTTTTGCCAGCCGACCGAGCGTTGTCCCCGCTTACGTGCAAACTCCTTCCAGGGGAATCGCTGCCTGCCGGTCTTGGACTAAAACATCACACTCCCGCTGCTCCCAAATCACGAGTTTGCCCAAGCATCCAGAAAAGATGTTCACTACCCCACAACCTTTACTGTGTGCCTACTGAGATCTGAGGCAGTTATTTAGTCAAAGTTTTTCCTTTTTAAAACTGGCATGTCAAACTGGGAAAGCACTCCAGGTGCTGTACGCAATGTCAAGAACTCTGCAGCAATAATAGAACATGCAGCAGTGTTCGCAGAAAACCGATTATATGGCGCAAACTAGTCTGTAATTTCCCATGGATGCTGGTAACAGCATGTTTATTGTAGTATGGTGGTGACAGTAAATGGAGGAGCAGACCAGGAGTTAAATACTAGTCTAAAAAGAGAGATCTTAAAGTTTGAAACGACTATGGTGTAAGTATAGTTCAGCAGTGTAGAAACGTATACAGTACAGGCTATAATAGCTGTACACTGACGTGTCTCTTTTGTTATTTTCAACTCCAGCACATGGAACTGGAATAAAACGGTGAGGTTTTTGTGAAACTATTCCCATTGTTTTGGATCAGCAGTGCAGGGCCGGTGCACGGTGAAGCACAATGATCGTAAAGAGGCAGAGAAGGCAACCGAGGTGTTTCTTAATGGGCAAATATTCAGCTACTTGACCTCAAATTAAGCAGGAAGTGATGCTGGCTGTAACGCAGACCCGGCGGAGCATCAACAGGGGAGATATCAAGTGGCTGATATCTGTCTGAAACCGTTCGATTGTCTCAGACTGCAAAGGAGTTTTAACAAGGAAAGATGTGAAAGTTTCACGTCACGATTGTGAATAATTGCAATTCACAAAATCACGTTACCTAACATTTGGTCAAGAAACACATTTATATTGCATCTCAGATAGAACACATTGTATGTTGATTGTATTAAAGTTGTTTTATTTGGAATCAAGTGAAATATAGATCCAAACCCCCCCCCCAAAAAAACTGCCCAAATACATTAGGACTGCAAAACGACAAACTTTGGTCTACATTTGTGTGGCTTTGCATGTGGATCAATGTCGGGTAGAATGTGAGAGCACTCCCTTCCAATCTTTCTGGCCGACTGACTAAAGGACTGTCTGGCGAGCTTCCCGACTCACGTGGACGGCACCAAGGACAATGACACCACACTTTGTCCCTTATCTTTCCCAAACAGCGTCATTCTTCAGGGTCAAGCTCAGAGGACTCCCCCCCGGCTCAGGTGTACACAGAGGTGCTGATATATGGTATGCATAACATTGCATGCGGGCAAAGACTTGTGACTGCAGAGAGCCAAACATCAGCTTTCCCTGATCCTGAATTGAAAGTTTTGAGTTTGAGTGTTGGGAGATTTCTCTCCCAGAAAAATAGCTAGCGAGCAACGCAAGCAGGCCGCATGCCTTCATGGTAACTGCCAAAGTCTGGGCATGCCGTAGCCATGCCAAGCCATTGTGTGACCGGTTTTGATCTGTTGGTGTATTCAGGGTCGGTTTCTTGTCACTGCTGTGTTTTTTTTTTTCTTTTTTTATCCACTGCCCTTGGTGCTGATTCACAAAAAAATCCTTTTGGTTGTCAAATCATTGACAACTCTCTGATCTATCAGGATTTGAAACAGTGTGGCGAGAAACTCAAGGTGAAGTTTTGGCTGTTTACATGCATCCATGGACATTAAAAAAACAAAAAAAAACCACATGCTGTTTGATAGCTGCTAGCTTGTGTTTTCCTGTCCCGGCTGCAGCCTTGTGATGTTAGGGACTGTGTTTCGTTATCTCAACTCACTGGCTCAGATAATCGGGCTAATCATTAGCCCGAAGCGAGACAAAGGCAGCGATGCACTGTGCTTGATCTCGCATAGCTTAGACGTGCGTTTGTGCTGTGCGGCTTCACTTCATAGCTCCAGGAATGTTGGCGATAGCAGCGAGAGCCTCTGAAATGCGTTGTCTGTGCTGCTGTTTATTGTAGATGGTCAATACCTGTTGTTCTAGTGAAATTCTGCCCTGACAAAAGGGAATGCTTTTAAGCTTGACCCCAACGGGATTTGAACCCCCAACCCTCTGATCTAGAGGTGGACGCACAACCTCCATGCCATCCATCACTGAGTTTGTGTTTCCCATTCCTCTCCCTTATCACTCCTGCTTACTCCATTCCTATTCACCTGCAACGCTCCAGTTTCTTGTCAGATTAGTGACCAGAAGATGACGGCTTTGCTTTGGGAATGGTTAGCAGTAAGCTCCTGGTTGGTCGCCACATTTGGGAGTTAGAGGAGCTGGTTTCACCACAGCCAACTTTGACACATTGGAACATGGCGGGATAAGTTGTAATCTTCAGTTTCACAAAACCCTCCTGCTGATTATGGTTTTAGAGAGGCTGCTCATTAGAGGGATTATTGTTTCTTTTACCCCGTTTTATATTAGTTTTCCTCTGGTCTTTTCTGTTTGCATTCAAGGTCGATTTGCCAAGCAAGTTGCTGCGGGACTGTTGGTGGAGAGTTGAGAAAATAGAAATCTGCTTCTTCCTGTGCCGTCAAACCACCCGCTCCATATTGTTTTTATGAACTTGCGGTGGAAATATTCCTTCATAAAAGAAAAGATTAACACATTGTTCAGCTGCTGTTGCCATCAGATGGTTTGAGAGATGGACTGCATATTTGCTTTTGTAGATTTTCTTTTTTCAAATGGAACATTTGAGCAAGGTGACAAGCTGTTGAATTAAAGGGATTTCATGCAGAAAGGGCCAACATTATGACCGCTAATGCTGCTAAGATGGAAAAGCACTTTCAGCCTCCCCAATACATTCTTAAAGGCTGTTTTGACAGCTTCCACTGTCCACACTTTGCACGTCTTAACACGGGGGCCCCCGTGTTTCCGATTTTAAAATACACACGGGCATTACTTTTCCATTCAGTAATGGTGTAGGCTTCTGTAGCTCCACTTTTAATTCGGGAGAAGCTCTCAAATCGGACACTGTGGAGAGGAGAAGCTTTTCCCCAGCCTACACATATTCCAGTTCTAGTTATACAATCACTCCTCAGAGGGATAGCTGCTCTGGAGGCAGAAATAATCACATTGGTTCACTTAAACTTCAATGGGTGCAACCAAGGAAACGCAGCTCTGCTGAGTGGCAACTGTATGAAATGTGTGAATACATTGAAGGTTAGCTCGGGTAAATGATAACTTCTGATCATCATAAGTATTTCAGTTAGCAGAAAGCATAAAGCTTCGCGCTGACTTTCTTTGACAGTGGGGTTTAATGCTTCTAAGACAGAAGAAAAGAAAAAAAAATGACTCTGAACATCTAACTCAACTACTGAGATTATTTCTGCCCTGAGAGCATTTCGCTTGTTGGAGAAAAAAAAAAAAGAAGTAATCTCCTCTTGTTGCAGAGCTGTAGGATAATGATCGATGGTTCGTATGATGTGCTTGACTGGCTGGCTGACCACAGAGTCAAGGAAGTGGAGTGGTCCATTAACAACCCAACAGCTATGGTGTGGATAGAGCCGTACACATTTGCTTCTCTTACCCATAAAACCTGGATTGTTATTATGATGACATCGTTTTATGTTACTGGATCAATTTTCATGAAACTTTGGGAAGGGTGAATCCATTAAATAGAAATCTGATGGGACGGAATCACAAGATATTTTTCATTTTTGTTATCATTGGAAGATGGGGCTATAAGCTTTGGTGGGGGTCTGTAATGTCAGACAACCCTTCAACTTTAGACCAAGATAATTGTGATTAACAATATTATCATGATGATCATCAAAATATGCTTAAAACTTTTAAAATGGCAATAAAACAAACTAGAATGACGTTTTCCTTTACATTCAGTCAATAAACACATTTTTATTGAATTACAAATCAAATCATAAAGGACATACATTTTTTTTAAATATCAGTGTGTGAGGCTGTATTTTCTGATAATTCCCGGAGGCCTGTTTTTTTTTTTTTTAAATCAGCCTCTAGTTTACTTTTCTCTACCGTGATAGTAAGCTAAACAGCTTTTTGGAAATTCACCACAATCAGTGGTGAGTGTACTTTTTTTTTTGAGATCCACGATAAAATCTTAGTCCCACCCCCATGTGCGTACTGTTTAAAAATATGTTTGCATAACACCAGAGCACATTTCATTTTGTTTTGCGTACAGTAGTTTTTCTGTAGTGCCTCAAGTCCTTCCTCTTGTTTTTCTCATCCCACGTTTCAGTGAGATGACAACTCCTGCCTCCAGCTGGATCCAACTGTGAGCAAGTTGTAGCAAAGGCCAACTATGCGGTTTGTGGTGTTTCGACATGCAGGCCACACCAGGCCCTCTTGGGTGTGATCCACTGTTTTGTCAACAGCTTATTTCTGTGACCTCGATTGCAGTTGCAGAGCACTCAGACACTGAAGCGCAAGCATGGCTTGTTTGTCCAAGAATTAAGAGCAAGACCTCGTAATGAATGTCTTTTCGTATGGAAAACCTGATACATTTCATATGTGAGATTACTTCATCATGTATGGATGAGGAGATGTTCTAGACCCATAGACCCCTTTAATATAGCTATGGCTTTTGAACTTAAGCACAGGCCGAACTGTGACACCCTGAAAAAAAGAGATCAAAACAAACTTAAATTAAAGATAATAAAACGTTCTATAAGTTTGAAAATCTTTACATTTTCTCATTTCAAAAGCTGCAGCAAGCAGAGCACAGCTGAGACTTAACACTTACATTTACTTACAACAGGTCTGTTCCATTTACTGTATCAGTGAGTCATGACAGTGAGCCAGCATTCATCATACCAGGCCCATAGCATGGGTACACCTAAATGGAATGAAACCTTTCACAGTATCGGGCCATTACTTACACCTGTTCCTGCCACGACATGCCATTTGTTGTGAAAAAAGTAATACAGTAATTATTTTTCATTTTCGGCCACAATCATAGAGCAATTTCAAAGAAGGTGGACAGACAAAAAAACATGATTTGTAGTATCACTTCAGCTAGCAATTTCAAGAAGAAAAACCATGAGTATCACTTCAGCTAGCTTACTGCTAGCCTGTTGCTGCTAATGAGCTAGAGATGCTAACATGTTGCTTTGAGCCTACAGTTCTCCAATTTGTTTGTGATTGTTACTATGAGTGACCCCTGTCACACTACACATATTAAATACAATTTTTTCATTTTGTCAACATGAAATAACACATTAGCCAAACGTTAGTGTTAGCTATCTAAACCACCTTTGTTATGCTCACTTCAGATTGCCACAGGCTACTATTACACACTGCTGCTGCGGCAGGTTTCATTTGCTACTTGGACAAATTGTTAACTCTTCTCATCTTGTTTCCTTTTGCTTTTCTTTGACCTCTTTATCACTGATCTTATCTCTGCTTACATGACTCCCTTCTCCTCGGGAGAAAAGGTCAAACAGGGTATCTGTCCATGTAGCTCATTTGTCTTCCTGAATCCTCTTCTTCTTCTTGGTTTATAACCTGGTATACAGTATATGTGAGGCTAAATACATAATTCTTTGACCGTGAGGAGCTGCTGACCTTCCAGAGGATGTTGGCTACATTGGCTAAGTGTGGTGCTAGCTGTTAAACTTTGAGGCTTGTGGTGTTGACATGGATGCGGATGTGATTCTATATGCTAAGGTGTCACTTGTGTGCATGCGTCAACAACAACAGTTGGCTACCCCTTTAGGGATTCAGTGCCTTGCTCAAGAACGCCTACGCAGGGCAGATTTGAAACAGAGCGTGACCAGATTCTCCAGCAGAATGTCTTTGTAGACACTTGGTGGGAAAATACAATTGGCATAACAAAGTATTTGCTTATTGATTTTCATTATTTATTTGGAAGGATTAGAATGACTTGATTGTGCCATGTAAGATTTGGAAGCAGATTCCTATAGCTTACAACAACAGAGTAGTCCTGTGGCTTTGTCTGTCATCTGGCTTTTGATCCCACTAATGCACTCTGGGTCTTTTAACCCTCGAGCACGACTCATACACAAAGGCTTTTCTTGCAACGGATAAAGTAAATAAACATGCTGTGTATTAAGCTTTTATCAAACACCATTCAACCTATATTTTGATCCCCGGATAGAGGAGCTTGAATGATGGGGAAGGTAATGAGCAATTGGTCAGCATGTGTGTGGCATCATTGTAATTTGGTATCAAATAGTAGACAAGTATATTACTACCGTATACTAACTTCTAGTATACTAATGGTATACTAAAGTCAAGCCCTGGGCTACATCATGACCTGATGCCTTTTTAATAAAGCCGTCAATGTGTTGAGACTTAGAACTATAAGTAAAGGGAGTAAAATATCTCAATCCCAGATATGTCTCAGCCCCAATTTTAACTTTAAACTGGGTTTGGCTTTAGGACTTTTTAACATTCATTATTCATCCACTGTTCATTATCAGCAGGAGCTTAATTTTTCATGCTGTTGATACAGCAGTTCCCTGAATGCAGTTTATCCTGATTAATTTACTGATACTTAAAAAAGCCTTGTCTCAAAAAAGAGGTGCCTATAGCCTTCCAAACTCCACTTCTATTGATCTGCCATAATTGTCCTTAATTAACCGTTCCCTAATGGTCTGGAATCTATTATGTTGTCGAATTAAATCATTGTTATTCTGTGTATCTGAGGGCACTTTTTCATTTCCTTTGCTAAATAACTGAATAATCTCTCCTCCCTGTGATAAATTAACTCACTTTACTTTCCATTGTTCTTCTACCAAACCTGTTTTTCCAAAAAGTAGTCTGAAGTATGATAGCACATTGGCAAAATATCTGACCTGTGTTATTGATAATGTATGCCCCTTTTTCATTATTGTTCATTGAAATTCTTTATGTGTCACTGCTCATACACTGAGATGACTGTCATATCTATGAATCTGTTTGCCCCCCACACAAATACTCTCATACAGCCAGACATAGCTGTGAAATGGAAATGACATGCTCCGGAGAAAAATAAATCCTTGATGTTAGATGGGCTTAGACTTTGGCGGGACTGTGGGATATTGCAGTTATTTGGACATATTTTATTTTGAATTAAGCAGCGGGGGAACTGTGACTATGCTACAGTGGATTTATTTCTTTGTGAAGTTTATGAACACAAGGGAAAATATTTGGCAGGTTTATGGCTCTTGAGCTCAAAGTATTTAGAATCAAAGTTAGGATTTGGGAATCGACTCTTGTCTGAGTTTCTATTGTGGAAATATACTAAAGTAGTCAGTGAGGCTTAATTGACAAGTGGTCTTTTACTGTAGATTAGCAGCACTGGAGGCCTACAGTGGGTTGTTACTGGAATGTTCCCATTCAGCAGTCCTATTAAGTGAATGAGACTGATGTTGAATCAGGGTTGCATGATATTTCAGCAGGTCTCATCGCAGGTCGTTCAATGTCTGCAAAGTAACTCAAACACGTCAGGCTACAACTTTGCTGCTTGATATGAAAGAAAAGGATGCACGGTTCTCATTTTCCATGATCAGTGTTTCCTATGAATTTGGTATTAGTCCAGTCCTGCCACAGTTTCATAATACACTGTCTACATTTTTACATTTTTACATCAGTGAGCTTTACAGCACCTATAGCTACAGGGATTTCTCTCCCTATGAGGGACAGGGTCTGCAGTGATGTTGGCAACCCACCCAACACGTCTTGAAACACAGTTCCCATCTTTGCGGGCAGGCATTTTCTTGCAGTGCCATCACCATTTATCTATAAAACCAATTGATTTGTTTACTGAAGCACAATATTGTTTATCTAGCTTCTTAATTGCTTGCAAGGTGCACTGAGTTTATTCATTTAACTCTGCAATGTAGCCTACAAACTTTAGGGTTAATATTCCTGTATTTTTTTTGCAGCCATTGAATATTCTCACTTTGGACCGTCAGCGGAAAATCCCTGAAAAGATTTTGCATGGCCTTTTGAGGAAGTGAACTTGCTCTTCAACAAGGACAATTGTGTGATTGCAGCCCAAGGCTACAAAGTCTTTATGAGAAAATAATATTCAGAGCTGACTCAGTCTTTTGGTCATGTTGACTGAGATGCCTTTGAATTGACACGAGCCCAGAGGAGCAATAGCATGATGAATGGTTTGTTTGTCTGATGGACCGATGGAGAGCCACATCAAACACAAAGAAATAACATCCTGACACTAAATGCTGGAAGGATGGCTGCACTAGAAGGTTAATATCCGACTGCAATCTACTTTGGTGGTCTGACAGATTGATGATAACAATATGGATTTCATGTTTGATTGATGATGTCATGGTCTGTTGCTTTCACCTGTGTGTGCTCGAAGAAAGCCACAGTACAAACATCAGGTAGGTGATGATCCCCTTGGGAAAAATGAATACCGCACAAACCAATTATCCTGACTTGTTTTTTTATCATAAAACTATATTACTGCTGGTATTCCTTTGCCTTTGTGCATTTATTGCGAATAGATGGATCTATAAGTGTTGGTGCTCAGTCATTGTGCAGCAGATAGCTTTTTGGTGTTTAGAAAGATTCACCAACTACAAGATCATCCCAAGCACTAAGCTGTGAGCTGAAGGATAGACTTGGCATGACGCTGTGCTTCTGCAAATGAGTCGTAAATTCAGCTCATCTGGTTTCAATGGCCAACATAGAGATTTCACTGATGAATATGTAAAGTTACTGATTTATCTGTGCAAAGTAATTTCCTGCCCAGACATTTCTTCTGGTCACAGAACATGTTGCGGTATGATTGGTTGTTGCTTGGACTATGGAATTGGGTCATTCAGTACAGAGTAATGAAGTGCAGCTGAGGGACATGGGAACTATTTAAAAGTGAAATCGGGGTTGTTTGTTCATGTGTTTGTCCTGATGTGGGTCAGGATGCATTAGAATATACTGTATATCTTTCCAATAATTACATTTTCAATATAACTTTAAACTTGTATTTCACGCACATGTCCATTACTCTTGGAGGTTTCTTCATGGCATTGACTCATGGTCCTAGACCTCTGTCTTATATCAACAACAATAATAAGTAGAAAGTCAGCATGCTTAACATGAACTATCATTTCCCCTCCCAAACATAATTTGAGACACATTGACACTTCAGGCTGACTTAATAGATGCCATGAGAAACCATGGATTGGTTTCACTGCTGCTGCTGGGGTAAGAGTTACACTATATTGATAACAGATGGATTTCTAAGGCTGTGAGGATGCTGACTTGCCACTGACAGGCCAGCCACCTCACACCCTATGATTAGGGATCAGTAATGCCTGAGGGTAGGAGACTGCAAATAGCATCTGCTTCCTGCAAGCAGCTTCCTCACATCTCCAAAACTTGTTCTGAAAAGAAGGCGGCCAGATATGATAGCTGCTGATTTTGCCCAGAAAAAGGTGCTGTGTGGATGCAGGCCCTTTGATTCTAATTCTGTGTAGACCAGATGGTTTGCATATTTTACTGGGATGGAAGAGCACAAACATTTGTATCAATACTTTTGTTTTTTGTGCATTCTTGTTTTGACATTTGATCCTGTTTATAATACGGAAATTGGCCTGCTGGGAATTGTAGTAGCCTAACCCTTGAAAACAGCCATAGCATTACAGTAAGCATAAAAGGGCTATTTCTTGACCAATATTGATTGCAATTACAGATTTTCACATTCACAATTGGCCTAAGCTATACATTCAAACACTAAAAAGCACTTGGTTTGTGTTTAGTTCCCTGCAATAAAGAAATTGACTGGTACTGCCAGAGCCCAGTAGACCTTTTGCACACGACTGACTGGCAGTGGGTGTTGGGTATCTTAGATCACATTACCCCACCAGAGTTTGCTGACTGGTGTACATCTGACAGAACAAGATCTCAGAGGTGTGTGTGGACTACTGATGAATTTGAATACTTTTATAAAAACAAGCCTATGTAAACCTCCACCATTTGTATCTCTAAGCCATTGCAACTACCTTGCTTTGGCATGTGTGAATGCTGAGAGCGTGTGGGTAGATGTGTGTGCCTAATTTTCCATGAATGTTTTGACAGGTTTAGGTGAATTATCTAGTTGAGCTGGTTTCCTACTCTTGAGTGTCTGTCAACCAAACTGATTTCCCAACAACCCTTCTCTTTGCAAATGACAGAGTTCCCTAAGGCCCTTAAACCTTCATCACCTCTTTGCAGTCTGTTGCCTGCAGGATTTCCAAGAAAAACTCCAACCTGCCCTGCCAGTTCTCAGTTGATCCAGGGCCAAATTTGAGGTCACCCTTAAGGTATGTTCACACCGAACGCGAAGCAAATTTTTGCGCACATGGAAGTCAATGCAGAGACAAATTTTTTGGCAAGAGTTGAACTATTTCAACACGAGCTAATCATTTTTGTAACACCCAAACAAAACCCTATCAGCGTTTAGATTCTCCTTCTGTTGTCACTGAATCAGAAATGGAGACAAAAAATATGGTAGCGATCTGCGGTCACCCAGAGCTTTGCGAGACCAAACCCATTTATGTGAATCTGTCTGTGGTACAAACAACAAGGCCGCTGCCATTTTCATGTCTAGATTACGTAATTTTAAGTAATGATGGAGCAACTACAGTGTTAGCATAGCCTGCCTCTGAATGATCCAAACTTCATACAGAAAACAAGCATTTTAAAAGTTATTTGCTTATCGTCTTGCTGACAGACCTAAGGATCCATGAAGTCACTTCAGTTATTTTGGCTTCATGCCGTTCTAGTAAACCAGCCAACGTGTGTCTTGCTATTCAGTGCAACTGTATTAACTTCACTGTGCACCTCTGGGTGATGTTATGACGCCGTTTGATTACCGTATCTGGGACTTCACAACATGTACAAAGCAGTAAATAGCGGTTATTTGAGCCATGATGGATGACATTTTAAGTAATGGGTTCGAGTGTTGGTTTAAATTCTTTGACCTTGATGTGATGTGACCATACATCTTGTCATTTGACGCTACCATTGCAGAGACCGTCTGCTAAAACCTCTGGATTAAAATAGCATCAAAAACACATTCTTTGGTCCTTTGGGCACTAAATGGGCTCTCCAAATAGGAGGTATTTTCTTTCTGCGCTGACCAGGAATCGATTCAGTAATACAGCTTTTGTTTTGTCTGGCAGTACATTCTAGCTCAGAGGTAAACACACAACAGCCCACTTGAACTGTGGGATCTGGATCCATCTAGTGCTGCTTATAGTGGGTTTGCACCTCCTCATTTTCACAAACAGACTGCATGGGACTCCAACGCACCCTCTCAACCCTTGCACTCTTACCACCACCACCACCACCACCACCACACAGAAATTCATATGGATCCTGAAGTCAAGGTGGAACAAAGCCATTTTCCCTCTCCAGTGGCTCTCCTCTCAAACCAATCCTTCAACTCTGGTGGTCCTAAAGAGAGATTGATGGGCTCTCCTCCATCACTCCCTGACTTTAATGAGAACGGCTTCAGTGAAAGTACTGGGCTGAGGGGGAGGAGAGGCGATGGAGAAGGGGACTGTAGGCTGACAAACAGATACAATGCCACTTACTTACTCTCACGCTGACAGACAGTAATGTTGGCACAGTGGTTGGCTGGTTAGCCCCTCAGCGGCGCACATGTTACACTTGATCATTGCTGTTTGCGGAATATGGAATAAAACGGAGTGCAGTAACTACACTGCTGTCACCACGGGGAGTGGTGAAAAGTAAAATGCATGGTCCTGGTGGAAATGTCCATGTTCTCCACAGCTGTAGCTCTGAGCTGGTTTGAATCGACCCTGCAGCTTAATTTCAGCTCAGCGGCTCCCCGTCTTCATGCACAGCCAAAGAGAATGAGATGTATTGAGGTTGCTTTAAGTTACAGTGTTGTTTCAAGCATCAGCAGGTTCTGAAATTACCTTGTGTGTGTGTGCGTGCGTGTGTGTGTGTGTGTGTGTATTCTACTCTGCCTGGTATAATTGTGCCTCTAATTCACTCGTCGATGAACACTGAGCTCATTAGATTTAACCTTGCAGCGGAGCCTGCGGTGCTTTCTCTCAACATCTTTTTTTTATTCTCTATCAACCTTACTTCCCCTATCTTCACCTCCCTTTGTTGTCTTCTCCCTTTCTTCTACCCTCCCTTTTACACCCTGCTTCTTGTTTCCTGTATTTTGTTTTCTCCCCTCTCTTCTCTTCTCTTCTATCTCTTGTTTTCTTCTTTTCTGTCTCTCTGGCTTTCATCCTTTCTTTCTCATCCTTTTTTTCTTTCGGCTTTCACTCAAAAAGTTAATCAATTGAGATGTGATTCCGTACAAAATGTTTTTATTACTTTATTCACACCCACCACTTCACATCTGTATATGCTTTCTGAGTTTGATATTAAAAAAAGACATTACATTTATTTTTAAAGATATTTAGAGATTAATGCAAAGAGAGGGTAGGATTACGTTGAGAAGTGAGAATGACGTGGTGCAATACATTCCTTAGTTTTATAGGAGAAAGTAGTAAGACCTAGAAGGAGCAGTGGCATAAGAGTCTCAGCCTGGAGACCTGACATACTCAATATTGTCCACTGTTTCACTTCTTGATCATAATACTTCCCAGCTGGTGCTCCTGTGGAGAGATGATGAAATCCACATGAGCACATTATTTCTGTGCTTTACCAAATTGAACATTTTGCATGCAAACCCCCTTTTTAGTGAACATCTTGAAAGGCAGTGCTTCTCTCTTTACAAACACTTCATTAGTGATGGGTGGGTACTGTCATAGTTAAATATAATGGTATTATGTTTGGAAGACTCAGTTGCTATTAGGAGTCAGAAAATAACAAAGTAGAAACACAAATTAGACACTTAACTGTTTTCAAGGTTGGGGATTTCCCCATTTCGACACTTTCCACAATTTTGGGGGGTTTATCTGATCTTATTGATGGTGACTGGAATTGTTATTATGTTATTATATTTATTGGATGATGAACAGACTCTGCGATGATGATTTATGGGTTTATATTACAAAGGTCTAAAGAGGAGATTCGTCCCTTGATGTTGACAGCAAAAGTGCGTTGCTGTTATTGAACAGGCGAACGGTCTAATCGTCTAACTGAATAAACTCGGCCTCCATGATCAGACTTAATTGATGTCACAATGACACCGATAACACTAGAATAGTGACATTAAGGCGGGAAGTCTAATTCAGTGACGCCATGCAAACAAACACGTCTGCACACTTGCAGTAGCAGGCTGCTAACAGTATGTGTGAGCCGGGCGTCTCCGGCAGCCTCTGGCTTTGAATTCACGTTATGCTGCCAAGCTTCAAGACAGTGAGCAGAAAAGCAGCCGAGTTGCTAAGTGGCCATGTGTGTTTCTTCCTAACACTGCTTTTGGAGCTGACACACCAAGATACAGAAGCAGATTACATTCATTTGGGAATAAATAACAATCTGTCACTATGTCATTTCAGATTAATGATGTCATTTCTCGTGACGATGTGTGCTTGAAAAGTAGTACTTAGCGGAGAAGTGCATCATCAAACATTTGTCTGGATTAATGAAAGATTCGAATGCACTGCTTAGTGTTTGCAAAGTAAATGTTGCCTATTCATTATCATACCACAGAAATCAACACTGGAGCAGAATGGTGCATAGTGTTGGCTCTGTGATACTACATAATAAATGCTCATGCAACATAAATACACAATCATCAAGATGGAATACTGGCACATTAGGCATCACATTAACATTATGATAATCGTGCCATTAGGCCCATGTGGTGAACATTCCCGGTGAACATGCCTGGCCTTGAGCTCAAAGGAATGAAGATCATGTCATATTTGTATCTGTCTTTGCATGACACATAATTTGGCTGTATTTCTCATCTGAGAACAAACAAGAACAAATCCCACTGGCTGCTTGTTAATGGAGGTGCTGATAGATGAGCATTTTATTAGCGCCGCAATTACAGAGCTAAATTATAAAAAGAACAAAGACATCTTGAGAGTTTGGAAAGTGTGAGTTGAGCGGGTTGCTGACTTTTCTTCAGGTGAGGCTCTGAGGGGCTTTAGTCATGTTAAAACCCTGGTGTGCACCTTTGATCTCTCATGGCTTTGCTCCATTGCACTCGACTCACTCACACCATGACTTACAGCCTTTTGATGTGGAGTCACACATTCTACCGCTGCATCACTAACTCTTCCTGATGCATCACCGCACTCCGTCCGTTTTTATCTAAGATTGTACATCAAATCAGATGGATTGTGTAACTAGCACGTTTCACACGACCTGCTCAAGCCAGCGATGTTGCGCCGTTAGTCCGCCTCACGTCATGGGGGGCAGAGTTACTGCACTTTTTTGGCTCTGTGTAAAAAAGCAAAGCCGACATGATGGCAGATCTTCTTTACTTATCTTTAGTTATCTATTCCAGGGAAGTTTCATGTAGTCTTCCATCAAGGAGACAAATTGTTCTTGATTTCCTGATTAGGGATTCTCACCTTCCTGATGTTTTGGCTGCGTTCAAGTGCTCGAGGTCGGCTCTGAAACCGCCTACTTTCTAGTTTTACATGATGTTTGTTAGGAAATAAGACCCAGAAGTCAAGCTATAAAGGGTAGCTTTGCATAGTTTAAAGGAGTTTACTGCAGTGTTTGGTTTAGAGGATTATGTACAAGATGGTTTTTTTTTCTCTACACCTGTGTTTGTCGGAGAGGTTTGAATTTCCCCGTTGCTGTTTCAACATAATGCGACTTGCAGATGTAAAATCTGATACAAACCGATTTCCCTTTCATGCTATGTAGTGGTTAAAGCATGCCTTGATGGTGTGTTGTACTTGCACAGTACATTGAGGCACATTGCAGCACCACAAAATGGAGCTCTTCACCTCGTTTACAGTCATTCAGTCATCATTATTTCCTTTGAATATTGTGCTTTGCAAAAGGGGAGATATTTCATTAGTGTCCTGCGTGTATCTTCTTCCAGCAGTCATAAAAATAGTGCATGCACAAACAGATCCAGACCCTCCAGAGACTTATTACTGTAAATCGAGGTGTTACATCCTGGCTTATATTGAAATATGATAGTCCCCACACACACAATATATCTACTTCCACTTTACTTTGTCAGTTTTCTTCCATGCAATCATTAATAGTCACCAGCTAATGGGTCGTGTTAGAGAGCAGAGAGAATCTGCAAGAACTAAGACTCAACTCCTTCCAAATACAGACACACATCTGGCCTGTCTTCTCTTGCTCTTTTATAGCGTTCTCTCCCACTGTTTGGATTTCATGTATCTTTGAGTCCATCACTTTACTGTAACCCTCTGTTGCTCTGTGTTTCAGATGTCAGGGTTTGTGGATTTTGGATGTTTGCCCCAGTGATCCTGTGGAAAGTGGCTTTCATCAGCACTCTCCCTGCCTCTCCCTTTGTCTGCATGTTTTTTTTACCTAGCCAAGATTCAGAGGTTGAGGAGTTCCTATCACATTGGAAACACTTTGTTTTTCCACACATTGCCCCAGGCTCATTAGAGTGACTTCAGTGCAGTTTGAACATGGAAGTTGTGTCCAGCAGGTATCCAGACCTTGTGGCGCAACGGTAGCGCGTCTGACTCCAGATCAGAAGGTTGCGTGTTCAAATCACGTCAGGGTCAGAGATTTTAAAGTCCTCGACTGTTCGCATTTAGGGAACTAATACATATGCCGAGGACTCTGGTGAACTAGATAAGGCCTGCCATGTGGACCTGATAGGCTCTGCTGTGTATCTGTATGTGTGTGTGTGTGTGTGTGTGTGTGTGTCCATGGTGTGAACATGTCTGACATGTCAAGGTTGTGTCTGAGCTGCATAACTTGAGACTGAGTTGACTAACAAATTAATTACAGCATGCTGTCATCAGATAACCAGAACAACCAGAATCATAAGGTGTGAATGGATGAACAAGGTGGTAAATAAACAATAGGCTGTGTGTAGATTTTAGATTGTTGTTGTTTTATTGTTTCTACACTAACCCTAATGTAAGCAATGCACATTTGAAATACTATAACTATATTATCAATACTTTTAGACATTGCATGTGTTTCTATCTACATTATAAGTGGGGCAGTGGGAGGGTTGGTTGTGATGGACCACTTCGGCTCACACTTCCTAAGACTTAACTCAGTTTGCTGCTGCTGGTCATTATTATTCAAATACTGCAGCGTTAAGTCTGGAAATGTGTGTCTTCGGACGTGTTGCATTGTGTCTGGTCTCACGCCTCGTTAGACACTGAAGTGGACACATGAGCCTCTCTGGTTGTTAAAAGAACACAAGGATGCACCTGCTGTGTGTGTGTGTGTATGTGTGTGTGTGTTTGTGTGAAAGTGCTTTTAGAGTACGGCGTGAGCTTGTTTTGTGCTGAGCAGTTGCAGTACAGATGTGGGGAGCATGGTGCACCGTCTCAACATGTAAGACCAAACAAAGCCACTCCCTTTTGCTGGCCTTTCCACTCCTGAGACCTCAATGTCTGCTCTACATATGTCGTTCTTGAGCCTACTGGGACCCACACACACACACACACACACACACACACACACACACACACACACACACAGACACACACGTTCTCTCTCAATTAACTGAGCCTTCCTTCCGTGTGAAGTGTGGGGTGTGTGCTCTTGTGTAAAGTGTGTAAGAGGGTTTCATGGTCACGGTTTGTTGCTCCTTCACAAACCGTGACCAGCACACTCCTCATGCCATGTCAGGATTCCTGGACTAAAGATGTTCTGTGACGTCACATTTAATAATCGCCGTCCTAAATCACAAATAAACATATTTAAACCCTAAAGTTGACAGTGTACACTTTAGGGTAAATACCTGTACCTGAGTAAACGTGTCATTGATCTTTGACATTGAAACGGCATTTCTAGCGTATCTATCCTCCGTATGGTGACGTGTTAAACAGGATAAGCAGGTGGGACTTAACTTTGGGAGGAAAAGATGAGCTCACCACCTCTCTGGCTCTGTGCAGAGCTGAAGTTGCAGATTGATTGATGGATTGATGCCATGATATTATTGGTTGAAATTGGTAGGCACTAGCTGATGTTAGCACACATCATAGTTTGTTTCCAAGGAAGAATAAAACATTAGATTTTGATATACAAATATAAAGACATTATTTATTTATTTATTTATTTCTGGTGTACAATATGACTGGGGGTGTGATGTAAAAGACTTTTAAAGTGTGTCTAAACAATAAAATTACATTTCTCTTTCCCCTGGCAAAAGATCAGTCAGATAAACACACTTCCTCTCATGTCTTACCTCCCAAAACCATCCATGCTGCGTTCTCACCGTCCACAGATACGATGACAGAGTGAGCTGCCTCATTTCCTGACTGACTGATGTTTACTCTTGTCACACACACACACACACACACACACACACAAATCCTAGAAAACACTGTTTTTACCCCCCTCTCACTCTTCTTCCACATCTGCAGTTTGTGAAAGAGCTGTGTGTCTCATGACATCTCCACTACGGGTTGTCTGTTGGTGACTCACCCTGTGCTCTGTGTTTTTCTTGGCTCGTCTTGAAGTCCCATCTGGCAAGCATAACCTCTGTGCTTATGAAATAATAAACAAAAGTGTGCCGAAATTGTGCTGACTGCTGCTTCTATAAGTAGACAAAGAGTCTCACAGTGCTCTAGCCGTCGTTTTCTGAAGTCTACGCGGACTTTTAATGACATTTGCATTATGTTTTAGCCAATGCTAAACATTGTTTGAGTACAAATGTTAAGCTAAATCGTGAAATGCTCTGAATAACAATAACTTTAAAGTGTCACATATTCAATCATTGTTCTCGTCTTGTTTTGATATAGATGTTGAGTTGGTAGAGACGTTGGTAATGACGGTGTCAATGGTTCTTTACATTGTCCATCATAAAATACACATTATTTCACATCTGCAACAAATCTGACCGTTCCTCTTGCCAGTCCCAGGCTGAGCAGATGGCCTGGATGGGACGTCTCCCTCAGGGTCTGAGCCTTAAATGTCCTTTCAGTAACCTGACACCCTCACCCTCTGTTTCTCTTGGTTGATTTCTGATAAGCATTTGTTAATGACAGTCTTCATCAACCCCCTTTTAGAAAAAAAAAATCTGTTTCGTGCAGGTGAGGGCCATCTGTGCTATTAGTGGTCTCTGTGTCTTGCTGAGGACACTTTGGTGGGGTGACTGAGACAGGATAATGACACTTCTTACAGACCCTTGTTGCCTGGTAGTGCTTACCTGCTCAATGCTCAGGCATTAGCAAGCCATTTAGCCATATCATTACAAAGCAATTTATCTTAAAACCATTTGTTTTCCCACAGGGGATGTCCATCAAAACAGGGGTATAATATATGTTATCTCAATTCTATATTTTAGCTTTATGGTGGCAAATGCATTCATGCTTATAATTGCATAAACATTAGACGTGGTTTTCTCTTCAGTGCACCCACGTTGCCAAATCATGCATGTTGCATTGCATGTCCCATATTCCCGGAAGTCTTTGATGCCCATGACAGTAAATGCATGTGCATGAGTAAAGCCTTCCCGCTGTTGCTAATGACCACTTGTCTCAAATGGGATGGAACTGGCTGGCTGCCCAAACAAGCTACCTATCCGGCACTCCAGACAGACCCCTAATAAACATGCTAATAAAAATGTGACTTTGGGATGCAAGCCAACATGCAAGCTGCTCGATGGACTTGCTTCAGGTTTTGCAAAAGTCCAGTAGCCTACGATAAAGCTTTCACAGTTCACAGACTGAGCTTAGATTTATGTCAATTATGCATGACTACAGTAACCTTCATTTTGGTTATTTATTAAGTTATGCATATAAAACATATAATCATAAGCTCCCTAATGTGGTTATTTCAGGACCATTATGAAGATCATACCATGTTTAAATAACCTGCTTTAAAATAAAAAAAAATCCACTAACTGATGTTAGCCCTCACATTTTCTGTCAAACAACAAACTCTGTGCCGCCTCTTAATCACCGGCACATCCTGTCTGAAGGTTTTCTCTTTAATTGGCTTAATGATGTATCATTATGAAGCTGCTCAATGAGATCCTCATGTGATAATGTCTGTTTTAATTTTAGTGATACCTTCATCGCAGCAGCAGCTCCAGCTCATGCTGAGCTGTGAGGCACCATGTCTGGCCTGCACACACACACACACACACACACACACACACACACACACACACACACACACACACACACACACACACACACACACACACACACACATGAAAAGCGGTCTGACCTGTTCCTTTATCCAGAGCAGATGCTCAGCCTTCCACGTACTTATCATGTGATATGCAGGTGTAGTTCTGCAGAAACAAGGTTTAGGAACTGAAAACTCCAACTACTAGCAGAAACATCCAAGCAGCCGACCACACAGCAGGGGAGGCGACTACAGAGGTCGATCCAAGCATACAACTCATCCCAAATAAGAAAGCTTGGAAAATAATTTTTGGAAAGAATGGCTGAGCCTTTGACTTATAGTGGCATAGGGATATTTTGTCTGGCTCTCTGCCTTTCTTCCCTTCACAGCAGCGTGAGCCTCCAGAGAGTTGATAACAGTCTCTGCTCTGGCTCAGTGTGTGTAGGTGTGGCATACGTTTGGAGGTCTCTGTGTTCAGAAGCTGCAGGATTTGGCTCGATGTTTGATAGGCCTGTATTACCAGCTTGATCCTTTACTAACCTCTCTGGCACTAATACTACCACTCCAGTGGGGGAATGTTAACTGGTGGCCAAAAGAAATATACATATATCTCTTTTAGCCTTTCACATGTGCTGCAATCCTACCCATCTTACAAAGCCATGAATCTTGTAGTAGACTGTGTTATTAAAATTATATTTCTCAGTACAAATCAACATTTGTTCCAGTTGTGTGGGAAACTTATGGAGTTATTGGAGAGGAATGCTTCATTAACAAACTTCATTGAGGCTTTTTGAGCACTTTGTAGATGTTGTTTCATGTAACGGAGCCACTAACCCCCATACTGTACATTCATCTGGATTGTTACATGAGCTGAATGATTCATCACAAAGTATTGTTGTTTATTGGAATAGTGACAAGGAGTGAAAGAGCCGGGAAGTCTGGGACTTTGTGAGTTTGGAGTTGGGCTATTTTTGAGAGCAGCGAGCAAAATGTTGTAGACTTGTCAAGGTTGGCGGTCCTGTGTGCTTACTTCCAAAACTGTATTGAAGTCCAGCTGTGGACAGTCAACTGATAGATGATGTTTCTGATACGCGCATTGGACTTAATGGTAAAATAGAAGCTGTGAGTTGATTTATCCGATGTGAAATCCAGGTAATTAGTGATGCAAATAGATTAAACTGGATGTAATACTTGGTGGAATAATCTGTCTTAGTTGTGGAAAAGTATCAATGTGTTAAAAGCAAAGCATGGCTCATCATTAAATGGAGCAATTGTGGAGAAACAAATAATTCTCAATAAACTACAGAATGCAAATACGTGGGGCAATTATATTTAATATGTAGATTTAGGTTAAGAGGAGATTCTTTTTCTCTCAGACACAAAATTGTAACATTTTATGCATATCCAATGTCAGTGTCTGCAGCTCCTTACGACGCGTTAAATCTTTTTTCTCAATTACTGGAAAAGGAAAGTTCTTTATGGCCTTTAAATGTAGATCCTGAGCCTCCAGTATTGTTTCTGTGCATCAAGCTATGGACGTGCTCCTATAATAACATGCAGGAGGGCTGCAGTGCTGTGTGTGTGTGTGTGTGTGTGTGTGTGTGTGTGTGTGTGTGTGTGTGAGTAGCGAGGTGTCATATTTCTCTCAGTGTTCCCCGCAGGTTGCTTTGGGCAGACAGGACATCAATAATGGAGAGACCCTGGAGGTGACTTTGTCTCAGAGGAGTACCAGTGTGAGGCTTTCATCAGGATAGTAGCCCATTACGGTCTGTCTAGAAGGACTGTACTTCGCCCACAGTTTGGGACTGCCAGTTTCCACTTGGAAGCAATTGTTAGGCCCCGAAGGGAGGTGCTGTCTATTTTGGTGAGGGAAAACAAACCTGGTGCTTTAAACTAGACTGGATAATCCACGAGAGACAAAAGTTTGTTTCACCGCCTACATAGAATATGAACTTTCCAACTCGTCTGTTGGGTTGATTAGAACTAGGGACTAGAAGACAAAGGCTGTGAATCTATTTGTATGCATGAGAGGAAATCTCTGCCGCATACTAAGAAGGCTTTCAAAATCATCAGTAAACGTGGCTGATTGAGAATTAACTACAGAGAGACAGTATGTGTGTATATCTCTTTATAGCTTTGATTACTTATCACAATCCTTATTCTTCAGTTTTTTTCTTTGGACCATTGATTTAAGATGTGAGGCACCTATGAATAGTTTTTTTGTGTGTTTCCCACACAGATATAGAACATGTAAGCTGCACTACATGTGGCCTTGTAGTAGTTGAAGAAGTAGCCTGCTACCGTCCTATATCTCCTGTTTTACTTTCGCCCGATGGCAACAGTGAATGTTTGGGCAAAGACAAGAAGCCGGGGAGGCGTGTGCGCGAGAGGCAGAACGCGTTCGTGACACTAGTGTTTATGACTCACAGGGGAGAATATACACTCCATAAATCACAGCTGTTATTGTGCTGCAGAATGCAAACTCTTAAGAGTGGGAGGCTGAGAGGGGAACTACTGGCTTGGACTGATGATTCACAGGGAGGTCTGATCTCAGGCCTCCGAGGTCAAAGCTCAATAGTGGTGCCTAAGCTTTGCTCGGGCGGTGAAAGTCTGGAGAATGTGCAGTCCTCTCTAAAGATTTCTGTGAGGTTTTGGTGGCGCTTAGATTTTTACATGGAGTGGCATTAGAAGTATACTTCTAATGCCACTCCATTAGAAGTTCATAATATTAAACTATAGTTTAATATTATGAACTATTTAAACGCAGTGTTTAAATTAAGGTTAGTCTCTATGTTACGCTTACCAAGGCTGGCATCACAGGCCCAAAGTACAATCTGTAAAATACAGCAAAAATTCAGCAGCAGTGAAAACACGGGCGTTCACTTCGTCATCCAGATTGCACCAGTATTCAAAGTCACAATTACAGTCCATCTCAAACATTTACTTGAGTGTCAGTCTATTTCATTATACAACTGGAGCTTAAGTGCATTTAACCATCGACATATACATTAAAAATGTAAAACCATATGGATCTAAAATCTAGTTTCTAGTTTCTAATAACATGCAAACTATTCAAGGTTAAGAACCAGTGCAGCTTTATAACATTTTGTTTTCAACGTCAAACACAAAATACCCGTTTTCCTGTAAACCATTACATGCGTGAGAGGCCAGACATCCCTATGCGGAAAGCAAACAAACATTACCGAGCGGCCTACCAGACAATGCTCAGGGGAAAAACAACCCAGGATGCGATGCGCACGCCTTCCGTTTTTTCAGGTTCACAGCAAGTCTAAAACAATATCAAAACATAAAGCTTTGAGGGGTTGAAATGTTTTTTTTCCCCTGATGACTAATCTGTAAAATACAGAAAAAAATCAGCAGCAATGAAATGAAACAAAGAACTCTGTGAAGTTCTCTTTCTAAAGAGCTGCCCAAAGTGGGGATTGAACCTTGATTACTCCGTCCTCATACACCAGTATGAACCTCTACTCCAAATACACAATCGTGCATCTGCCCCACTTGGCTGGCTGCATTTATTTGACTGCCCAATATGCCCAAATATTTGCTTTATATTTAGGGGGGTTTCATGGCCAGATGACATCATTAGTTAGCTGGTTTAAGACTTCTAGGCTCTTTGACTTGTATTGTCTTTCTGCTCAAATAAGCAAGTTTTCTTAATCTGTTTCAACTCATGCAAAACATTCTTTGGCCTTTGTTTTGACAGATCTCCTTAAATAAGTTGTTGCCCGTGGGAGACATCGGGCCAAAGAACCTTCAGATAAAACTGTAACTCTGAATTAAATGAAACATGCTTATTTGGGTATTTTAATATGCACTTTTAAAACAGTGATACACGTATTCACACAGAATTGTTCTTATCCTGTCACCTTGCATACTTGTCACATATCTGCCACTTTCTCTGTTTACCTAGCAGAGCTTGTTGATGCCATCTGTAGAAGATTCCATCAGTCCTGTAAACTACCGCTGGTGGCTTTTCTCCCTTTACGGGATCATCTCCAAATGCTTGACATTCCCGAAAGCTAACTGACGGCAAACGTATCTGCCACCCAGTCAGTGGTGTCTCTCTGTCGCCTTCATTAATGAATGTGTCAATCAACTCCACTTTCCAAGCTTGTTGTTGTCACCTGGACTGCATAGCAGCAGACAGGCTAGCTCTGTCCGCCTTTAAAAGGCAGCTGACCCCGACGTGATTTGAACACGCAACCTTCTGATCTGGAGTCAGACGCGCTACCGTTGCGCCACGAGGTCCTGGACATTTGAGAAGCACAGCTAGCTGCCAATATTCCCCCGTGGGAACGGTCACACTTGCAGGGACTAATAGAGCAATCACAAAACGCACACAGGCACATGTTCTCTCTTTTTCACACACACACACACACACACACACACACACACACACACACACACACACACACACACACACACACACACACACACACACACATTCTCACACACACACACACACTTTCTCACACCCTCCTCCCTCCCCCACTTTCCTCCAGGGCACCAGTCTTTGTGTGGTCTTTGACAGAAACAGGCAACTCACTCCGGTACAAAGACACAGATAATGGGGTGAAGAGAGCTATTGTGTTTGTGTGTGTGTGTGTGGTGTGTGTGTGTGTGTGTGTGTGTGTGTAAGACACAACAACTACATCTCTGTTATCCCTCATCTTCTACAGGAGGAATGAATCAGATAACAGGATACCTGATCAGACTCGGGTGGTGGTGTGTCACTCACACAATGTGTGAATGAATGAGTAGTTCACTGGTGACTAAACAGGTTACTGGGGCACAGACAATAGAAATTAGCACACCCTGCATATCTGCTCATATCTGCTTTGCCCAATGCAAACATCCTTCAGCCTGTAGATCTGATGAGTGCCAACAGAGCAGGAATGATTCTGTGACCAAAGCCGTCAGGTCACTTTATTTCATGTACGTTAAATGTTCTTCTGCTGCAGAAGGAGCAACATTTTTGCTACTCATGTAACCAGATCATGCATTTCCATACTCAAGGTGGTCACATAGGTGCTGTCCTTACATTTTACCCCTTGTCTTTTCATCCAACCCCACACATACATGGCTCAGAGTTTCTATCAAAGCTGTACTGGATATGTTTAAGATAATAGTGACATGACCATACAGGACCAAATCTTTAGTAGCAGTAACTGCTGTTACTGTACAGCACATTAAGCTGTGACTGTGTCACAGTGCACACTTTGTTGGATTGATTCGCTCCGTCTGTTTCTCTTCAGTCCATTTCTCCTGGCTTCCTTAATACGCGTGTTTATGATCGAGTCCATGTGTGTTTCAATGTGATAGATGTCATGAAAGTTCATCTCACATTACGTTGCACCGTCAGATTTTCCATGTTAGCGAGCATGCGCTAGATTTAAAGTTGCTTTAATTCCACTACAAATGAATCCGATCACAGCTTCTTTCAATAGGATCTACCTCAATAGTAGCATGGGTCTTCAGGATAGAGAAACAATGAATGGTACTAAGAAGAAGGACAAACGGGGATTTAGACCTGTGAGTTCTTTGTGAAATCAATGGCTGACATGAGCAGCTGCATCTTCATAGGAGGTCTTACTAATACTTACAAGTATCCACCAGGGAAACAGCCGAGTGTGTTTGAGTTAAGACTTTGGCTTTTACACCAAATCATTCAGAGATGACCCTTACAACACAAAATCCACCCCAATCCCAGCTAGTGATGGATTCTCTGCTAATACTCTCGTGATGAAGAGGCCTTGAACTGCTCGTCCTTGGCTTCGTGGAGGCAAAGCACCGCTGGTGTAAAGCTCCCTACAACGTCTCAAAGCGGTCAAATGCTTTCCTTCCATCCCGACCGTGTTTCTTGGATTAATTTATGGCGGCTGTGTTCTCTCAGAATCATATTTGTTCCTCATAATCCATGCGAGGAACAAGTCTGGATGAGGAGCATGCCAAACGGACATGAGGCGTTTCAACATTTGAACACTGTAATTTCTTCCCCCTGATTAATGCTCAGGGTCAGTTTGAGGTTTATAATGGCTTCCAGAGATGGTGGATTTTGTTGTTGTTGTGTCTTCCTCCTTCTGATGCCAGTAGCATGTTATACATGGTGGTGGTATTGTGGTGTGTATTTCATTCTTCTTTGAGAGGCCCTAACTGATGCAGGAACTAAATAAATCTCAGGTTCAGGTTTTGTATCTTGTCTTTTGGAGCTTCGCTGATGAACGTGCCATCTTTTCCTTCCTAATAGCCTCAGAAGGAAAGAAATACCACACAGTTATTCCCCTCATGATTTGGACTATTTTGCCCGGGGAACCGCATTTGAGTTCAGTACAACAGAGCCGTGCATGAAGGCATTTAACCACAGACCCGAAGACAGCTCAGTTTTGGAGGAGGAGAGACAGAGGGAGGGAAATGGAGTGAGAACAAAACGCAGACAAAAGAGCGAGGAGTTTCTTTCCTAACATGGTGAAGGAGGAAGGATAGTCACCGAGCTGAGTGGTTTCTCTTTAGCCTCCAGTCTGACTCAGGGAGATTTGGGAGGAGGAAAAGGGCAAAAGGAGATAATGAGAAGCTTTTATTTACTTTTGACTTTTTATTTCAGAACATCAAACATCCAATTCATAGATGAATTAGATATTCTGTATTGAATTAGATATTCTGTATTCTGTTTACAGTGTTCACAAAATTTCAAACATCCATACTTTTTTAAATCCTATATATATAGTAGCAATAAAAAGTATGTGAACATTTTTGAATTTCATGGTTTTCTGAATAGATTTGTCAATAAATAAATAAAATGTGATCTGATCTGTATCTAAGTCAAGGGTATTTACAAACATAATGTGTCTGAAATAATAATAACATGACATTTTTTTTAACTTTCATGTCTATATATTGAGAACAACCAAAAAAACTTGTAGTGCTTGTGGAAAAAGTATGTGAACCGTTGAGTTAATGACCTCAAAAAAGCTAATTGGAGTCAGGTTTTGGCACACCTGGAGTCTCGTTAAGATGATAAGTTTGGAGGTGTGGACTACAGCTACTTTGACCAATAAAAACCCCTCAAACCTTTGGAGTTTGCTCTGCACAATAAGAACACGCTTATGTGAGCCATGCCTTGCCAAAAAGAGCTTTCAGAGGATCTACGCTCTAGAATAGTTGATTTACATAAAGCTGGCAAGGGTTACAAAGTTATTTCAGCAGTCTGCAGTTAGGAAAAAAAAACTACAAATGGAGACACTTTGGGACTGTTGCTACTCTACCAAGAAGTGGGTTCCCAGTCAAAATGACACCAAGAGCACAACGAAGACTCATCAATGAGGTAAAGAAACAACCCTGAATGACAGCCAGCTCCAGTGATGCCTACAAATCTTTGGCTAACATCTCTGTTCATGTGTCTGCAATACGTTAAACATTGAACAAGCAGGGTATCTACGGCATGACACCACGAAGGAAGCCACTGCTTCCAAAAAAGAACATTGCTGCACAACTGAAGTTTGCAAAAGAGCACATTGACACTCCACAGTGATATTTGCTAAATGTTTCGTGGACTGATGAAACTAAGATTGAACTATTTGGAAGAAACACACAGCACTATATATGGTGTAGAAAGGGCACAGCATATCATCATGAGAACATCATCCCAGCTGTGAAGTATGGTGGAGGAAACTTCATGAAGTGGTCCTGCTTTGCTGCATCAGGGCCTGGTCAGCTTGGAATCATTGAGGGGAAGATGAATTCTCAAGTATATCAGACTGACAATTCTTCAGGATAATGTGAGAATGTCTGTCTGTCAGCTGAAACTGTGTAGAAGGTGGTTGATGCAACAGGACAACGACCAAAAACGCCGGAGTAAGTCCAACAGATGGGCTTCAGAAAAACAAAATTTGAAGAATTTACTTGAAGAGGGCCATACACATGAGGCATCCAAAGAATATGACAACTAAAGCAGTTCTGCCAGATAGACTGGGCTAAAATTCCTCCTCAATGATGTGCAGGTCACAGCTACAGGGAGCACCTGGTTGAGGTTATTGTTGCCAAGGGGGGGCAACCAGTAATTGATTCTAAGGGTTCACTTACTTTGTCCACTGCCATTTTGAATGTTGAATGTGTTTGTTCAATAAAGACATGAAAGATCAGAATCCTTTTGTGTTATTTTAGACACATTATGTTTGTCAATACCCTTCACTTAGATGATCAGATCACCTTTTTTGGACAAATTTATTCAGAAAACAATGAAATTCCAAAGGATTTGCAAACTATATTATATATGGAAATGTAATCACACATTTACGCCTCTGTATATGAACTGCACCTCCATGTAGCACACTGTACTGTCATTATAGAGCACCAGCCATTATAAACAGGCAGCACTTCATCATTGTGGATGAAAACTTTATTATTTATGTTTACCCTCTATGGATTGATTCCACTCTGTCTGATCGACTGATATAACGTTGGAATGTATCTGCACTACTTGCTGTACCTGAATGCATTATGTATGCATAATGACATTCATAAGCGGATGCAAAAAAATGCGCTGACAGTTTTTGATCTGCGCGGGGGCGGGGGGGGAGGAGTGTTGTCACCTTTTTATGCATTAAAATGTGACTGTAAGAAGTGATGAATGAGCCGGGACCACACGTATTCTCATTCCTACTCCCACATGGAGAAACGTATGAGCCATAAGCTTATTTGCAGGCCATTCAGCAGGGGATTAAAAATATTTCATAACTGCTATCATGATGGCAATCCATAACCATGTCACAGTCCCTGCGAGCCAGCTGACTGGATCATTATATGAGCCACGTGGTGATTGGATCAGCTGATTCTTAAGGGGACGCAAGCTGCTAATTCTTTTGGCGTGGCATTGCTAACATGTTGTATGGCTTTACTTACATAAGTCTATATGGTGCAAATAAAGCTGGTCTAATTTCAGAGCTAATCCTTGTTTTTTTTTCTTCTTCTAGGAGCCCAGCTACTGGGTCCAGGTCCACAGGTTGGAACATGGGGACGGAGGCATCTTGGACCTGGATGACATGCTGTGCGATGTGGTGGATGACAAAGATAGGGTGAGTGGAATTGAGAACAAAGTGTGTGTTTGTGTTTGCATGTTGTATTTGTTTATTTTCCCAAACTGTCATTTCCTGTTTTGCCACCTCTCCTCGTTTCCACCCACCGTTTCTTCCTCTAGTTTGGTTGTGTCAGGACCTTTGTTCACAACGCCGTGGCAGCACTACAGAGAGTTTCCCAACCATGTGCTTCTGATTACACCTGTGTGCTTTTACGAGCCCGTCATTACTAAAACATTACAGGACACTAAACTACTGCACACCACCATGTTCTCTTTTTAATCATTCCCACCTACTGACAGTCCTTCATTGCTTTCATACACGTGGGGGGAGGGGGAGGGGTGAATGATACAGCGTAGTGTTCTGTGTTGCATTCAAGGCTCCACTTTGATGTGTGTTTGAGGTTGTGTATCACTATATTTTCCGGTATAAGAGTGTGTGACTGAAATCTTTGTCAGAGCCAGCATGATATCACACCACTCACCCCACCCACTACACCAACTGTCAATTATTACCAACAGCCCCACTGTATCCCTCCCATGGGAACAGTGCTGACTGCACCTGAGTCACTAGCCTTCAGTGAGCTTTAACCCCTCTTTGTGTCTTTGTGACTGGGGATAGATACAATGTAACGGGCATCGTTGCGTATCGCTGATTGTATCCAGCTGTGGGGATGATATGGATGATTTATGTGGGTTCACCATCACTTCAAAGATGTCTAACAGGGCCGTCATAACGTATTCCTCGAAATGATGATGAAACATGAGAGTTTCAATTGAAAGTGATATCTTTGATTCCGTCCTGGAGCCACAACTATCCTTTGAAATCTGTATACATTCTCCTTAAGAGCACTGTGTGTTTTCGTGATGCCGTTTCATGTTGAGAAATGCATTCCCCCACGTTTGATACCCAAGGTTTAAAGTTCAACGAGTGTGTGCATTCGTAGATTAATGAGAGACTGCGTGCGAATGGGAGAGAGGATGCACACACCTGATAATGAACAGGCGGTAGGTGCCATGGTTACGCATCAGGTGGCATCAGTGGTGGAAGCAGCTGTTTTGCACCTGCTGTCTGGAACATCCTTTCTCCCTTTCTCCCCTCCCCCACCCATCTCCATCTCCCGTGGTCCTTTACACACAATACACAAAGAAGGAATTCTATTTTTGGCAGCAATAACGAACTAATTAAAGACTTGACTGGAAATTAGTAAAAACAGAATGCTTGATTGTCATTGCACATACAACAAACATTTGCTGTGCATCTCCAGAATGTTACACACACAAATACACAGCCTTGTAATAGAGATAAAAGCAAAGTAATAATATAAAAGCAGACACGGAAGGAGATAAGATATGTGCACTGTAAATGCTACCACTTGGCACACACTTATTTTCTCCTTTTCATTATCTTCCATTCCTTGCAGTGAATATCTGCTCCCCCTGGTGGTTGTGTGAGCTTGTTACATCCTAATGATGTAGAATCTCACATGCCCAAACTTCAGCACAACCAATAACAGCTGAGTTTTGCTTATTTGTATATCACTCTCATCAGTATGTTTTTATAGTGATATTCTAAAGGAGCGGAGAGTCCTCTGTAACAAACCTGACCCAACATATGTCGTCCTCAAACATAAGCAGAGATAATACGACGCTTGTGTTATAATACTCTCAATTAACTTCACACCAGTGGAGCAGCCCTCTCCGTGTGTACACACATGATTTTATCTTGGTGTGTGTGGGTGTTTGCTTCTTTGTGTAAATGTATAATCGTCAGTAGTAAATCCAGTCCGTCCAGTTCTTTCTTTCCACCAGCCTCTGTCCCTGTATTACTCTACAGGAAGGAACACAGTTAAGCAGACCTGTTCATTTAACCCTTTTACGACACTGTCTTTGGGTTCAGAAAAGCACTATATAAATAGAATTTTTTCTTTCTTCTTCTTCTTCTTCTTCTTCTTCTTCTTCTTCTTCTTCTTCTTCTTCTTCTTCTTCTTATTATGGATACTCAGATTAATGTGGCTCTGCTGCTTTTGGAAATCTCATAGATATCATAGATGATCTTTTATGTGATTAAAACCTAAGTTGATCATCTTTTAACTGACATTGGCTTTTTTGGACTGTTTTAGGTTAATATTCTCATTGTGTTATAATTCTTTGTGTGCAGTCCATCCTGTTGTCAGTGTGACCACATTACGAATCTCACTGGTGTTAAAGTTTCCATATAACTTAGTATAACAGAAAGAATCCATTTAGCCATAACACGCTGAAGTATAGTCATTCCAAAAGGGAGGAACCATTAACACTGTATTATTCAGTTTTATTCAAGCATAACGTCTCTCTAGTTCATTGTTGTTTGCATTTCTTGCTGTTAAAGCTGAAGGTTTCTGTAGTGGAGTAAGAGATAAGTTCCATTACTTCACATGTGAGCCATGGAGTCTTTGTGTAATTCATTCAAACAGTTGTGTTTAACAGAAGACATCCACGAAGTAAGTGCAGGAGAAAAGGTTTGACCCCGACGTGATTTGAACACGCAACCTTCTGATCTGGAGTCAGACGCGCTACCGTTGCGCCACGAGGTCCCATGGATGACCTCGATCTCTGACCTGAGTTGACATTACATGGTTTACATCTTTACGGCGTCCTGCCCCCTGCTGGCTCATCTAAAAGCAGACTAGACGGGGTTCAGGCCCCCTGAGTAACAAAATCTACACCGTTACAGTAGTCGAGCCTGCTGAAGATAAAAGCATGGACAAGTTTTTCTAAATCCTCCGAGACATAAGTCCTTTAATCCTTGATAAATTCATTAGGTGATAGTAGGCTGACTTTCTTTTAATGTGGCTGTTGAAGTTCAGGTCTGACCATGACTACACTTACACTACACTTACACTTACACAGTTACACAAGTTTCTAGCTATGTTTGTGGTTTTTACTAGGAACACTTTGCAAGTTTCTGCAAAGTTGGGAGCAAAATCCAAGGCTCTGTGTGTGTGTGTGTGTGTGTGTGTGTGTGTGTGTGTGTGTGTGTGTGTGTGTGTGTGTGTGTGCGTGTGCGTGTGCGTGTGCTTGCTTGGGGTACGTGTGAGAGCTGTCTGGCTACGTTTCAGCCATCAGATAATCATGGCGTAAATCAGATGCAGTCAGTGAGCTGCATGCTGCAGCCTGTCTGTCTCTGCTCCACAGATATTCATATCGATGATGTAACTTTCAGTTCACATGCATGAGAAATATGAGTGTGTTGATACAGTTGCTTAGTTTTAGTTTTGGTTTTGTGTTGCATTGAGCTCCCTCTCGCTGTCGAGTTTGGTTGGAGCGTGAAGCCGAGCTCTACATTTATTTCCTGGTGAAGATAATTCGGATGAAGTGATGTTTGTTGATGACTGATTTGTTCAGATCACAGAGGTTGTGAGATTCCTCTGAGCAGGCTGGAAAGCTGCAATTAGACAGAGAGCACAAACACAGGACCTTATAGTTACCTGCTCACGATGTCCGAACACAAGGCTGCCTGTAGTAAATCTGTTAGTAGTGTTGCATACGCAAGGCTTCCTTGATGTTTATTGGCAGTTGGTTTACTAGCGTTCTAGTGCAATACTGCCACCAGCTGGACTAAACTGTGAAGTTGTAGAAGAGAAGCACTTTTTGTATCTAGGCATGTTAATTATATAAAATGATTTTGCTTGACTATTCGATTATCTAGATCTGTAGGGTGTATTCTTAACTGAGGTAAGAGAGCCATCTTCTCCTTAGAATGACGTCTCTCTAATGTTGAACAGAAAGCTTCGCTGACTTTGTGGTGCAACGGGAGCATTTCTGAAGTTGTGTGTTGAAATGACATCAGGTGCAGAACAAGCAATGGATTTGGATGGTTCTTATATAGAATGTATTGGTGTATTTCTGATAGCACCACACTGTATGAATGGCAACAACTCTTCAGTGTTTCATATTATAAAGTACTATAAATCGCAAAGCAAATTAATGTTAAGGTTTAGGGATACAGCATGAATACAATATAAGATAATCATATCACCAAATACAAGGCGGATACTTCAGATTATAGGATTGAATTCACAATAAAGTAAACAAGACTCAGACGACGATCCCAATTAGATTTCTGAACCTCAATGTTTATTTCACAGCCATATCAATCAGATACCAAGAAATATGCAACTGTTTTTCAGAGGATAGTCGAGACCGCGGCCTCATATCTGCTTTTCCATGAACAGCTTTAGATAAACGGCTGATAATTTCCAACGAGCCTATCAAGGAACTGAACGAGCCCCTAGCCAAATGGCACAACCTCATAGCGTCAGCGAAGATTGCCTGTGAAGGAGGTGTAAACTTTCATCTCGCTCAAGAGCCTTAGGTTAGACATTTGAAAATGCATTCAGCGTGAGAAGAAAAATCTCTCTGATAGCTCTGAAATGGCTGTGATAGAGACACTTCATCCACACACCAGATGGTAATGTAGCAATGAAAATGACTCCTGGTTAGGAGATGGCCTGGGGTAAGAAGTTCACAATATGGGTCTGCTTAAATGAGTTAATAAAGAAATGAAACGGGTGTGATATGGCCAATTGGATGAAATTAGATTACACTTTAATGGTCGTTGCAGTGAAATTGTGCAATTGCATTAGCATTTAAAATGGTATATGTAACTCCAAGACTATTGTCTTTGCGCAAGACAAACTCATCGACTGACACAGAAGTGAACTTGATTCCTGTAATTAAGTGCTTTGAATGTGTGCTGCCAGCCTGCCACCTTCAGAATAATCTGTTAACAAGTGGACGTAATGCATTCATGCTCAGATCGAGCTCGTGTATCCAGTCGGGAGAAGAGAGGAACATGCAGGCTCGTTTACTGGAGTCAGACGGGATGACAACCTACAATACTTAATCACATCCCACGCGAATGTCGGCTTATTATCACATCACAGCCTATAGAAGTGATGCTCACCATGTCTTCAATGTAAGCTGTCTCTCCTATCTGTTGTCTTATTCTTGTGACTACCCATCCTTTCTTTTTTCTTGTATACTATATATTTATTTCAACTGCACTGTTTTGTTTCACCCCTAAATTCAAACGTCGTTAACCCTTTACACTTGACTGAGCCTCATCCAACATGTCTGCTTGCTTAGTGTTAGATATTTAGTCTAAAGGGAGCTTGATAACTAACATGAGGCGGTGATTGGAGGAGCAGGTCCCTTTGTGTCTCCCTATTAACAGATGGGAGTGGAAAGCAAGCCTGCCTTGTGGGCTCAGTGAGTGCAAGGTTGAGGGGTTGAATCCCAAGGGGACATTAACGGACAATGCTTGAACTACCTGAATCAGCGGTTCATTGTAGTGTGTTTTACATCAGCATTGCAGTGACACTTGTAAACCACAAAGAGGCACTCAAGCCTAAGTTACAGTGGTCTACAGTATTGTCTGTACCCTGCCTGCTGCACAGAATCTTTTATTTTTGCGATATCGACCTCAGAATAACAGAACGTTTTCTCCCAAAACCTGTAGGAAGCAAAGAAAAGGTAAGTAGGAACCGGAGCGAGTCCTCTATTTGTGCTAATGCCGCCTTTTTATAATGAGTGCCACATCCATGGCTCCTGGGGTTTAGCTCCTTGGACAATTGGCATTTTCTTGGCCCCTGAAGTTGGCATTGCCATGGCAACCGCGATTGGGTGCCAAGTGGGCACCTGTGCTGGGTCGGGATCAAGCCGTGAGTGAAATTAGCCAAGGCTAAAGCAGGGTCCCAGCAGCTACCCCTTGGTACCAGAACACTGCCGGGGGAAATCAAAGACTAATTACTCTGTTTGTCTGTGCTGTGTGTGTGTGTGTGTGTGTGTGTGTGTGTGTGTGTGTGTGTGTGTGAGAGAGAGAGAGAGAGTATTTTGGCTTGGATCGAAGACTATTGTGTCTGGTCGGCTGTCTCCCACCAACATCTCTCAGACAGAATATTGCATTCACACAATTGATTCTACATTTGCTGCTGTGCATCCTTCCAGCTTAGTTTAATGCATAGTCTAGTGCTGTAGTTTCTTAATATATTAGTGGATCCACAGAGCCTCGTTTGATTTTTGATAAAAGTAATGATAAAAGTGCAGGAGGAGGGAGAGCCATCAGGCATACATACATCTTCTGTTTGTGTTAATGTAAAGACTTGGTGGGAATTTTAATTGAACTGTACATTTTGGTGCTAAGTTGCCATCCCATAACAATATATGGAATACTTAAATGTACCTATATATGTGCAGTACCAGTAATACCCTGATATATACCATGACAGGCTACATTGGGGTATAAATGTGTCATAATCCAGATGCTGCCCTCTGGTGGTCAAACATACGGCTCATGAGTTATATAACCAAGCCTGAGCTCCACCTTTTGAGATGTAATTTATTGTACTCGGGTAATTCCCTTCCGTGGCTGTTATTGTTATCCACCTTGTGAGTCTGTCATCACGTCCAAATGTGTTCCTGGAGACCTCTACTGTAACACGAAATCAGTGTCTGTCAACGCGATATCATCACACAGGATGCAGTCATGGAATTTCACAGGTTTTGTAGAGTTTGAAATCAAAATGAAGGCCAAGTTTGAAGATGTGGTCCAAGCAAGATGGTGTCTAATTAAAGGTTTGCTCTGGTGGAAGCACTTGGCAACAATGGTTGTGATTAGCAGATTCCATATCCGTAATAAGGGCTTTCAATGTTCATTTGATAAATAGACATTTAGCAACACATCCAACTAAATCAATGTTTTGTCTTGCAAGTCAATTTGGTCTCTAATATTGAACTACTTCCACAACCGTCTCCAGCGGACGTGACGGTCCTCAATGTGGTGTAGTTGTCTAAATAAAGTCAATAAGCAACACTTATCCTTTCTGACAGAACCTCCAGCTCCTGTTCCTCAGAAATCTTTTTGACTGACACATATGGTTATATATTTGAACTTGTGTTACTGCTGATGAAATTGGATAACCTTCATCCCTCTACATGTTCACGCAAGAACACGCTTACAGAAACATGCCCACACATACGTACGCTCTCCTGTAGTCAGCTGTAATTAGCCTGTAAGGACCAGAGTCAGCTCTGTGTCCTGAAAGCCCCAGTGTGTGGTAGCGGAATTTATCTTCACCTCCGCTGCTCTGCTCAGAGGTTCGTGGGCGGAAGCAAGCAGTTTTTCCATTTCATGTTCCCCTGGGGCTTTGGATTTATTGTCTGTTGTTGCTTGTTTATTAGGTTCTTGGTTTTTGAACTTCACTTACTCAGGGAAGATTTGTTGAGCGCTGTTGTTCTTTTTCAGCAGCTCCCTCTTTCCCACTTATGCAGTTATAATCCCTCACAGTGGGGAAGCCTTTGTGCATTTTCTATTGAAAGCACAACCACAGGCCTTTACTTGCACCTTGGTAGTTTGAGTGCAGAGTGGTTTAATCAGTAAAAGTATGAACAATATAAAATGGCTCTGCTATATTGAATTATGTGCAGATTATTGTCAATGAATCAATGCTGTGGAAGATCATCTGTATCAAACCTGTAGTAATGGCTGTAGTATCACTGCACATTTTGTTCTGCAGTATCTCAAGATACTGTGTATGTTAGAGGAAATGGACCTCTAATTAGGCCAATTCCTTTACAAATCAGGAATTAAACCTTCAGTCTTTATTCACATGATTATAAAGTGCTTTTATATAATGTGATGAAACGTTGTGTACCACAGTCTGACCATTTAAGAGTTCAAATGTCTGTAATGAGTATTGGAATTCTGACAGCAGAGTGTTGATATGATATTGCCCAAGACCTACAATATAGAGTAATGTAATGTCTGCTGGGTGAACAGCTTTCACTGGAGTGAACGAGTCATGTGAGGTCAAGCAGTGGAGTCGCTGAAGGACATTTACAGTGCAGGCGAGCCAAAATGGAGAACAAAACAACTTTTTTTTCTTTCTTTTATTCTGTTACCAGTCTCCATATACCTAGGATCATACTTTAGGATCAGTTTTGTTTGCCACCGTGAAATGTTAGCATGTGCATTGTCCTTTGTGTGTAGTATAGACATCTGCCATCACCTGGTGGTGAACCTCGAGCACCACTAGTGCATGACAGCTTGCTGATCCTGCTGATACAGACCGGCTGAGCCACCAGCATCGATACCATGTGTCCGTTCTTGTTGACGGAGCTTCTGCGTCAGCTGTATAGCATATGCAGTGTGACATACACAACCCCTGTGCCCCGGGTAAGAATGATATTACTCCATATTGCAGAGCAGCAGGCAACTCCTCCATCTTCTGCTGCAGCTTTTTTTTTTTTTCCCTGTAAAACGGGTGAAATCAGGTCATGTCACCAAGCCTCTCTTTCAGCTCCGAGGCAACCCGGCTACTCACGTAGGTGTCGTTGACTTCTCAACCATGACAGCTCCCCGACAGGAAGAGATTGCTGCCGGTGCACCAAATTGTTCCTGACATGGCGTCGGCTCGCCTGAATACTGTCTGGAATTGCTGGGGAGTTGTAACCAAAGCTGTGGATAGGCAGTGCCAAAACAAGGGACAAAGTGGAGGGAACCACACAGACAATACAATGGGCACATTTACACAGCACACACACGCCCCTCCATCCATGTATGGTGCATGTGCGTGTGTCATGCAGGAGGATGTTTGTCCTGGTTGACAGCTGTCAGGGCTGCTTTGGTTCCAGTGTCTGGATACTTTGCCATTCAAGCCTATTAGCCGCAGCAGTGGAGTCCTGTGGAGAGGCCCGGGATCGCCTCAGGGAACTGATTTGGGTCAGCCGCCATGAAACAGTCCCTAAACTGAGGTGACAGATACAGGCCCCGTACTGGGAACTCCAGCCGCCCTCCCAATGACCCCCGGAGGGTTGTACCTACGAGCACTAAGATAACAAAGGACTCCTCTAATATCCGTATGTGGTGAGCGCTGCACCCACAAGGCCCGCTGGCTTCAGACTGAGATCCAGGCGAACAGGCATTGTCCTGGTTTCCACTTTTTGCTATTTATCCTTATTGCCTCATTATGTGACTGCAGGGAGTTTGGCCAATTCCAGAGGAACCACGTTTGAGTCCTTTTCACCTCACCTCATGGGGGCAACG
>NC_139929.1:13851381-13898881 GCF_963514095.1 Eutrigla gurnardus | reverse complement strand
ATCGCTGTAGTGACGGAAGGTTTGTGACCATACTGACGTGCTGGACGGCCCCCTGGACCGCCAGCAGATCTTTGCTGGTCTGCTTGCTGGGTTCTTCCGTCCATGGCACAGGCTGTAGCAGATTGGGGCACACTGGATTCTGACATAGACTGCATCGCTATCGATTGAAATCCTACAGTAGTAAATTGTGTATGAAACCGTATCTGTAATAGATTGTATCTGTAATAGATCGTATCTGTACTAGATCGTATCTCAAGAACACCACACCGAATGATGTGCTTGTCTGCTATTTATACAATCTGTAGACTCATGGATCAAAGCCACTGCCTTTGATCCCTTGAGGTCAGATTCTGGAATCCAAGCCACTGCCTCAATCCTGTAATGTCACTCTGTGATGTCATCAGAATGGACTATGAAGGAAAGGGGGGGGGGGGCATTCATTCACATTTTGAACTTGTATTTGGGTTTGTTTTCACTTTTGTGTTTTTTTACTCTATATATATATATATATATATATATATATACATATATATATATATATATATATATGTATGTATATATATATATATATATATATATATACATATATATATATATATATATATTGTATGTATATATATATATATATATATATATATATATACAATATATATATGTTTGTATATACATATACATACTATATATATATATATACATATACTATATATATAGTATGTATATAGTATATACAGTGCTGAACACTGAGCAACCGTGCTGCTGAATGATGATGTTTTATTATAAATATATGAAAAGTTAGAATAAGCTCCATGCTGCCATAGCATTCAATAGGATTCAGAAATGGGTCATTCTTCATGATAAATACTTCAAGTATAGTTTGATGCCAATAATGAAATTCAATAATTGTTACAGAGAGCATTCTTACTTCTACTTAAAGATTCAATTCATTTTCATTTATACTATACCTCCCACATAGAGCAGGACTAGAACGTTTAGATATAATATATATTAGTATGTATGTATATATATTATTATAACAGGAATATAGAAAAATTATCTAATTCTCAAGCTCATTACTCATATAAAGATAATTATTTTTGCATTAAAAGTTATTTTTAAATAGGTAGATGAGGCATTCTCTAATCGCACACAACATAGACCAGACGCGGGAAAAAAAATGAACTGGACTTCTAACTAGTTCAGAATTGAAATGGTGAACTATGAACGTGAACAGTTCACTTTGAACATGTGTGAACTGAACTTTGAACTAGTTCATGAAAAGTGTGAACTTGCACAACACTGGCTGTAAAGGAAAGGGGAGCAAAATGATGACAAAATGAGAGCATCATTGCAAAACAGAAGGCTTTATGATATGATATTATATATCTGTCCTAACTGCATCACTCTGTTCATCTGTATGCATGCGTGCTGAACGTGTCCTATAATGACCTAAACTTGAAATCACCCGTTACAGCTTTCTTTTGCTTTATCCCTAAAAACACTCGTCTGAATCCCTAACGGGCGAGAAGCTGGTCTTTCTCGCCTCTTTCTGCTCTTCATTCTGCTGTTGATTCTCCGCTCGCTGGCTCGGCCTCAAGGGTGCTTAAACAGTCCATAAGATGAGAGAGGAGGCAAGAGACAGACCTTGCTTTCCTCCCTAATCCCATATTGATCATCAGCCAGTGAATGAACTGCATGTGGACTCGCCAACCGACTATTGATCACAGCAACACCCACGTACACATACAGATGCAAACGCTCGTTTACAAGTCATATTAAAGAAAGCTCTGTCGTCGTTATGTGGAAAGTGACAGTTCTAACATTGTAAAGGAGTTGGGTCATACGAAGCACTGCCAAAGTAAAAAGTGAGCACGTTCAAGACCCACAAATTAATTTTTAGCAGTTCAAACAGATGAAAATTGGATGTAGTTCCATTTCCTAACCACTAAACCTTTAACCAAATCCACATGTAGACATCATCACACTTGTTTTTGTTACACAATTACAAGTCAGACCTTTTTTTTAAATTTCTTTTACAATTTTTTTTATTTTTTCAATCATGACGGAATAACCATTTTTTTTATTGAGCCTTTCTTTTCTCTCCATATGACCTGGTTCAGACATCAGTGTAGCCAAGAATCCATGATGGAGCAACACCATGTAGCTTTTGTTATAAAGTTTTAACACCACAAACGACTGATACACACGAGACACAGCTTTGTCTTTATTTTTATTCATATGTGAAATAATGAAATCTGTTATAATAGGACGTTAATAATGCATGGCAAAAAAAAAAAAAATACTCATACAGATGTGCCAGCTACTTGTATTCAAATGTGTCTCTTTGAACAACGACTGTGAAACACGTCCCCATCACCAGCAACCAAAAGAAACCTTTTGTTCTCTTGTATTTTGGTGCACCGCGCTCTTTTCTTCTTCTGCACCACTGTGCACCTGGGAGGCAGGTTTTTAGCAACAACACATGAGAAATTGAATGGCAGTGGAAAATGTGTGTGTGTATATATGTGTGATGGATCAAAATGCTTGGCTGGACAGAGGTTTAGGACATACAGTATGTATGAAGCGATATCCTGACAACACACACACACACACACACACACACACACACACACACACACACACACACACACACACACACACACACACACACACACACACGTACACACTTCAGATTCAAAACCAGGTTGCTCCTTCAACAACACGCGCTGATATTTTATTCAACATGTTGCCTCCATGCTTATTATGAGGAAGTGAAGGGTTGAATAAAGAGGACAGAGAGAGAAAAAGAAAAATGGGAGAAATGCCAACAAGCTTTTGCCCTTCAGTCAAGTCAGAATATCTCTATTCAATCTTTGTCTCCTCTCTCTTTTAAATGTTCTGTCTCTATTGTATTTCATGATGAATATGTCAATGTTTTTTTATTTTGAAACCTTATATTAAAAAAATATCTTCATGTCGAGACACTTGATTAACACAGGCTCAGGCTGCGTGTGTGTGTGTGTGTGTGTGATCTGATATTACCACGCTCCAATTAGCGGTACCGGAGTAGCCACAGCACCTCTGAACACTGCATGGGGAGAAGTGCAGGGAGGGTATACAGAGTAACATCATGGGAGGCAGAGTAACTAGCGTTTATCTTGGCAGCAGTGTTTCATAGAAGGGGATGGTCGTAAACCAAAGAGACTTTTTTCCCCCAGGAAGAGCAATAAAGTGCAGTTTTATCAGTTGGCACTCTGGAAGCTAAGTCTATGTTAAACAAGGCTGAGACAAAGTGGAAGGGTAGTGGATGGCCATCGCATTCGTCTTACACTTCCTGACGTGACAGCCCCTCATTCTTATAGTCTATGTTGGCTAATATTAATAACCTACACTTATTTACAATTATAGAGCAATAAGATACGATAATCCTTTATAAATCCCGGAGGAGCAGGGGAGACGAGGGGATTGGTTGGAGGGTATGAGCCAATGGGAGCCTCCCGGAGCAATGGCTCCCATTGGTCAATTTCTATGCAGGCCTACCGCTGATAGACTAAATGTATTTTTTTTATTATTCCAAATCGTAGACCATAGCTTTAAATATATAAAAAGATAAGTCAAATGAAAAATAAATTGCTTGGTTGTCATTTTTATGCAGCTGCTTTGTGAATATCCAATCGTTCCACTCTCTTGTGTGCTTAGTTGTATTTCTTCACCCCTCCATCCCCAACCAGTCCATCCCAGTCCATCCCAGTCCACCAGCTGAGTCCTGTTTTTCTAATTGCGATGTTGATGGTGGATTGTCCTCGGCTGCCTGGGGGGGCAGTTTGCCAGGACAGCCGTCCTGGCTCAACGCCCTCCCATAACTTGGCTGTGGGCCCTTTCTGTTGCCACTGTTTGCGTCTGTTTGTGTGTGTGTGTGTGTGTGTGTGTGTGTGTAACACTATAAAATGCATGTCTGCTGCGTTCCGTGTTTTCTGCTTCAAAACTTTCTCCAACTTCTTGGTAATTTGTCATTTTTTTTCATCCCTCTCCTCCTCCATGCTTTGCAGTGTGCTCAGCTCCAGTTACACTGCTGTGTTTTCTCTAGATCAAACAACTCACCTGCACTGCTAGATTTCTACACTCCACTTTTATGTTGTGCCGTTATTATGTCGGGGAGAGAGAGATAGAAAAGGCAGAGTGAGAGGTTTGTGATTGGAGGGTATGGAGCTGATATGAATATCAAATAGTTTTCACCGCGAGCAGGCGATGATGCCTGTGGCGCTCAACACACACTGACAGGTGGTCTCTTCTGGTGTGTGTGTGTGTGTGTGCATGCCTCTCCGGCGCTATAGGTTTGGGTGTGTTCCTTTGTTTGTCTGCATGTGACACTATAAATGCACAGTGAACTTACACTTTCTTGTGATGTATGGGCCAATCTCCTCTGTTTCAATGACACACAGCTAATGACGCGTAAAGAAAAAGGAACAGGGATGTATTGCATGAAAGATAACAACAATTTAAATCATTCTAACAATGAGAAAGTAAGGTTGTCGCCCCTCCTGCGCTCCTGGTATAAATGCACATCTTTTATTTGTATTAGTGACTTAATTCAAGGAATTAATCAATTCAATTAACTGAGTTGAATCACGGCACACAGTCAGCAATGAAAAAACAGTTTGTACAATCCCATACGGATTGGAATGCATTCATTTGTTACATTAAAAACCCTTTATATTTTCTCTATAGCCACAGCTAAACCTTTTCTCAACAAATTGTCCGAAACGTATGTTGTGAGGGATAAACCAGGTAAAGGAAATGATCAACCCAAAAACGGAAATCATTTGACTATATCGATGAAAATATACCCTGAATACTGTGATACCATCAGTGTGCCGCCTTCATTTAACACGTGTGACGTGTCGTGTATTTGAACGAGGCTGGACTCAGTAGGGGGCTGTTGTGTTCATGCACATTCACCGCCTGTATTTCAAGGCTGGCTTAGTAAAGGAGAACATTGAGATGAAATATTGAAATGTGCCACCTTTGCTTTCCCTGACAGGCTTTTGTGCGGATGTTTTAGTGTCAAGCCGTAGTGTTTCTGTATGAACTCGTTGTGAAGAGGAGTTTAAAAGCTTCACTGGCTTCATTATTGACTCTGTGGCTTCCTTTCAAACTGATTTAATGTCATCTACAGTGTCTCTAAAAGTCCATGGAAACATTGGAGAAAAGGAGAATACAGTATAGAAAACAAAACCATTCACTCTAATGCAATATGCTGCAACATAATTTAACCAAACAAAAAGGAAGAAAAGTGGAACAGCATAATGTAGAGTACTGTAAGGATAAAGTGGAAGGCACTTCTTAGATAGAAGATAATCACAAAATCAAACAAATTCATCCTTGTGTTAAAGGCTATACATAATGTCCACATAATGAGTGTTAGTCTAACATCTTTAACGTAACTTTTTGTGATTTAAGGTCGAAAACAAAAACACAAATTATTCAACAATTTTTCAACAAATCAGTGAAGCATTTAGCTTCTAGAAAGTCAAGCAATGTCCCCAGCTTTGCTTTCTCAGACAGACAGTTATGATAATTCAACAAAACCAAGCAAATCTTCATGTTTGTGAGGCTTTGACCAGCAACTATTGGATATGTGTAAACATTAAATAACAAGCAATTTCCTTCAGTAAACTAAATGTACCATTTATTTCAACATGAGGTAAAAGCAAGGTCGATCCAAAACATGACGAGAATCGACATCACTGAGTAACTATGAATCCGTGAAGTGTCACTTTTTCTCTTGCGCTCTTACCACACACACAGCGCAAATGTGAGTCAACTTGTTTGTGCGCTCTACAAAAGCACATTACACTGAAGGGACACCGGGGAATTCTTGATCTATACCAAACATCTCCTCGTTCCACACTGACTCACTCGGCTGTGGCAGGAGCATGTCAATGATGGCATACATCAGAAGAAGTATGATCATCGCCTCTCCAGGGTGTCAGAATGATCCACTGGCTGAAATAGGAGCTTGTGGTGCAGCGGTGACTTATGGCTCCCCTCACATTGTACTCTTATCCAGCTGCAGCAGGGGGCACTGTGGTGTCACCGCTGGAGCTCGCCGAGTCCGACGAGGGAACGGGGTCAAATTCCTCAGTGAGCGGGAAGCCTTGCACAACGCATTGCCAAGTCACTCACAAAATTAACTTTAAAAAAACCCTCCTTCCACATTAAACAGGAACCTTTTGATTATGTAATGGAGTGTATCCATTTGGACAAGGACATCTTTAGATCCTATACGGATAACTGGAACTATTTTTAGCATTTAGCTGATGATTTTATCCTAAAAGGGAGTTAAGAAGGTTTTTTTTTTACACAAGGGCACTTAAGTTGCAGGGATCAAAACCATGTCCGTTGTTCCCCATATCAGGAATATCACGTTACCCTGCTGTTGGAGCACGCCCGCGTATTCAGAAGCCCGTTGAAGACACGGGTTATTCAGCAGCACCGGTCCATATCGTGAGAACTTCACGCTTTTTAGATGCTCATAGATTCTTTTAGAAGCCGAGGTTGAGGGATTCTCATCACAGCGGGAGTAACTCAAGACTCCATCTCTCTTTGAGAACCGGCTCATGCTTCACACGGATGCGCATTCGAGCGAATTTGCAAAGTTAAAAATTGCATAGCTGTAAAGCTGCAAACTTGAACAGACTTGCTGGGGATGTGAAAAGCTAAATTTGTTGAAGTTCTTATAGGCATGCTTTCATCACGAATAGCATGGCAGGCATGAAGAAGAAGAAAAAAACAGACGTTGCTGCTTCTTTCCTGTCGTCACCTTGACGTGGAGAGAGTGGGAAGACTTGTCTTTCTCCAGAGAACGTCCCATTTATTATCCACTGTCCTCCCTCCCCTCCTCGGCTAGTTGCCTTACACCATGCGTGAAATGGCTCCAAATGGATTCCCTTTGTCTATTGGCAGTGCTGCCGTTACTCTTTACATTAAGCCTGGCCTCTATGGGCACATACAGGCTGTACAGTATGTAATTCACCCTGCTTTGTATAATACCTAACAGCAGGCGGGCAGAGTACTTACTCACAGAGCTCACCTTAACTGTTAGTGTGCACATCAATTTGAATTTAGTTTCTATATGTGTGCTATGAGTGAATGTGACTAGATAATGACATTTGAAAGTTTTTTTTTATTTATGCAATTTATGTGACTGATGAAAAAGGGCCTCAGCGGACTTCTTTAATGACTGAACTTGTTCATAGACTTTAGAAGACTTGGATGGGAGCACAACTCACTTTCATCAGTCACGCAGATGCTTTACACATTAGTCCTTCAACTCATCCCGTCTATTATAAGACCATCTCTCCCTCTGCAAGAAAATCTCCACTCGGCTGCGTACTTTAGAGAACTTCCTCACAACTACAGTACTATAAAGCCCTAAGCCTCCTGCCTCCGACTCCCACCGTGCACATCTTTTGAAGCATCGCTCATTGACGATACTACACAGCTCCGAGAGCTTACGCATCGGAAGCCTAATGGCCCAGCGCTGGTTAACTTTCAGGCTTATACCCCCGTTGATGAACTCAAGCAGCCATCACTGTCTCTCATCCCAGCTAAAACCGGCGATGCGCTGGCGAGGTTTAGAGATGAGGGGTGTGAGGATTGTCAATAGATTGCGGGTAGAGAGAGGGAAGCTGGCTCGAGGACTTGGGAAAAACCTGTTAATAGGCGTCTAAGGCGAAGCTAAAAACTCTGGAATAATGGACTTTGCAGGAGAGACACACGTGTGCATAGACGGCGTCAAGCTGACTCAAAGAATCTTCAGAGCAGGATTTAGCATGTATGCCACCTTCACGGTGTCAGTCAGGGTTATGTGCAGACACGTAACCCCCCCGACTGACACTAAGATGAGGCGCACCTTAGCCTCCGTCGGACTGAGACTGAATGGCATCAAGACGCAGAACATTCAGAGATCATCTCTGTTGACTCGAGAGTGAGACTGTATAAAGCTGTCCAGATTAAGGGCAGTCATACAAATCCAACTTCACACAAAATACAGCTCCATGATCTCTAGTACAAACATCTACTTTACGCTGATATCAAGTGTGAAAGCTGTTAAACCGTAAAGTTGATGTAACACTTTCAGGCGTATTGGTGACGGGGATATGTTCTGTGACTTACCTGGGGACTGTTAAACCCAATGAGGCTTGGGATGGTGTTGGTGATGTAATGGCCTTGGATATCAATGCGTTAACCTCTTGCCTCTGCTGTAGATGACGCCATACCTCGGTGCGTCGCGGCTGTCCGAGTTATAGATGGCCTGTTAGTTCTGTTACAGAAACATGGTGCTGTAAAACATGCGGCTTCCTCTCACATAGGAACAGAAACATCCGCGTCTGTTGACACATGACGTATCGTGTTTATGAAATGTATATTTTAATGTACTTTGCTCCTGTTATCCAGCAACGTCTCTGCACTCGCTGCTGTTTTTATGGCCCTCCCCTCAAAAGTCTGCTTGACAGCTAGAACTATCCACCGTTCAGCCTGCCATCATGTTTTACAGCAGCTGATTCCACCGCTCCTCATTGCGATGGCCCTCAATTCTCTAGATGACTCCGTAGTCCCAAAAAAGAAACATTGCTGCCTCCTCTTCCCCCCCCCGTCACCCGATGAGAGAAGCTGGGACATAAATCGACTTGAGGAGAAGCAGTTGTTTTCTGCCCGGGGCGGCTGCGTTTTATTGCCCTCCGCAAGAAGCTTATTGGCGGGCTCTTTTGTGTGAGGGGGGATTTTACAGCTGATTGCGTGTATTGGAGGAGTCGTAAAACTAAGTAGAGGAGACCTGTCTTTATGGTGTCAGCGGTGGCCCTGCTTCCAACCCGTGTTACTCAGAGATAGGACTCCGGCGTGCACTGAAGTGAGGGACACCAGGAAGAACTCTTTGATCTGGTGTGAGACGGTAGCTTTCCTTTGGGTTTCTCTTCTCAGTGACAATGCGCTCGCAAAAGTCCTCGGATTGTGTAAATCATCTTCTGTTGCGTCGCACCAGCACTTGTTGAATGAATGAGTGGTGTGGGTTTGTTTTCTGTTCCATTACATTGCAGTGGCTTTGGCCAGTTGTCTGTTAACTGTCTGCCACCACAAAACATAATGGCTGTCTCTCATGTGTAACAGCCCACAACAGACACGAGCTTCTGAATGAGAACTATATACATATGAAGTAAAGTGGCTGTTACAGAAGTAGAATAACTTACTAAAAACTAGCAAATTCATTATTTGTTTCTACACCAAGCTGTACACAGGTAATGCAAACGCTGTAACGCAAAAGTGTCGTGCATATGCTCGACATATTACAGCTGGAATTATCTCATCAGTTGCTTGCTACGTCTGCATATCAAATAGCCGATTGTGGTATGAAATTGGCATTTACCTCAAAAGCCCCTTTTTGACCGACGATTCCGCCGTATTGCCGGACAGGCTGTGACGACCTCCGTTGGCATCTGAGGGGTAATATTCTGTTACGCCTTTCCTCCTCGGCGAGCATTTAGACTGATGACGGGGCGGAATCACGCCGGAATACTCCTGCAATGAAAAGGCTAAAGGGGCTAAAGACTGGCCATGTTTTTGGTGCTGTATGGCTATTTCACCGATCGACAAAGGCGACCATGAGTGGGGAAGAAGAGGGGTGTAGTAACCTTAGAAACAACATGTTTCATGAGGAAGGAAATGCATTCGACATAACTGTGTTCATTTACAAGCAACCTCTTCAGGGTATCTTTAGGTTTCCTCACTGAAATGTGCATCCTGGGAGGAAGAGGAAGAGGATTAAGTGGGAAGGTGTTGCTCAGCCACCATAGATTGCACCTGTTGGTGTTCACACAAGCTACGGTAGGCTGTTTATCTGTGACACAACAGTAATGTGTCTGACTCCAGATCAGAAGGTGGCGTGTTCAAACCACATCAGAGTCAAAGCTTTTTCAAAGTCTTCACAATCCGGCTGTGTTTATTCAAGGAGTTTCACTTTCTTTGTGTGAGCAGCTCTCCCTGCATACACATGAACAAACAGAGATTTTTTTTTTAATCTTAGGAAATAGACATATTGTGAACAGCTGCAATTCAGAAAAAAAACAAGCTAAATGGCCATATTTATCCCTTTTTTTTCTCATTTTCAATGCAGACAACCTCAGTTTGAGCATCAATTGTGTAAATTATACAGGACAAGTAGTCTTCTGGGTAACTTATGGGTCACAGTTCTCCCTGGTTTATTCATTCACTCCTTTGTTTTTATCTACACACCCACACTGTAGCCTTTTAGCACAAAGTGTCTCTTTCATCTTCCCCTAAAATCTGCTGTTCATTGTCTGTCTCCGGCTCTCAGAACGATTACAGTGCAGTGCAGTGTACTGTAGATGTCCAGAGGTTGTTGATGAGGTTCTGGTTATGGTCAGGGTATTAGCACGGAGCTGAATGGGGAATACTCCACACCTCATCTCTCTGCCCACACAAACACTGATAGGAGGCTCACGCTGCATCAAATGGCTGTAAAAGGCTCTCAGACCGCCTGTGTTATCTGGATGAGCGGCTCCCCTCCGGCTCTGTGTAATCTGAGTGTGTTTTTCTCTTACTTATACAGACTTGTCCTTTGCATACCTCAGTTTTTCTTTAGATACGTGTTCATATTCTCACTGAAGCTGTGCACCGATGGCGGCGCTCGTTTTTGGCGTTTGCCCGCATTAGTCATATGTTTTTGGATGCATGTATATCCGTGCACGTACGAGCCGCTGCTTGTTTACCAGACGGCTTAAGTACTTGCCGCCCTGCATATCTAACCTCTCCTCGCCACTCTTCTACATTAGCTCATGCTGCTGATAGAGAGCTGCGATAACACAGCCCATCACATCAAACCAGCTCTAGACGGGGCTTGGAGGGAGAACTCCATCCCTCCTTCCTTCCTTCCTTCCCCTCTCTCCCATCCTTCTTTCCATCCATCCCCATGTTAAACCAATTAACAGTAATTACCGGGCCACCCCAGGCGCAGCTTCTTTCTGCTGGCTCCGCTGTTTTGTCCTCATCACCACGCCGACACGAAGGGAGGCACCGAGACGTGTTGGGAAGCAGGTCATTACTGTTTATTAGCTCAGGGAGGCTGATGGGCCCTGTAGGAGCCCGCTAAAGTTTGGCTGTTTGGTCATGCGGCTGACTTTACACATCAATCAGTGTTTGATAGTTTTAGTGATATTGTTGTAGCCGACGTATTGTCATGTAGAGCGAAGGGGGAAGGATTTTCATTAGGTGTGGGTGATGCATCCTCATTTGTTACACTGCTACATTTACAGGGACATTTTGACAAGGTCATGATGACTGATTGGGCTATATAGTGCGGACCAGTGATGGGATTCATTGGCAGCAAACGTCTTGGCTTTTAGACACACTTTCTGTACTGTTTTCTACATAAACGAATGTCAGGTGTTTTTAGGGTGTTTCCCTGCATTTGACCTAATGCATGCTGGGAAAGGCTGCAACACTGCAGGGAACGGAGGTCCCATTTAAAGTTACGTCCTATTTATTTCTCTCTGCATCTGATATTCCAAAGCAATTTTGCAATGTATGTGATGTTTCAGGCAGTGTCAAACCGACTGGTGAAAGAAAGTTTACCCCAGAAATGAGTGAGTCAACAATCGGTCTCCTCCTGTCAGGCCAAGATCGACAGCAAACAGACTCTAATGTAAAGTGCACAATGATAATATGATAATACTCATCTCAGCACACGGAGATAACGAAAGAACAGAGCAAATGCAGGCTTGATCGTTGTTGTGACGGATCGTCTTCCACTGTGGAGGTTGTTTTTCATGCGGCACAGGACTGAATGGCAGCGGAGCGCTTCCTCTGAAGGCTTCTAAATGAGCCTTGATATCTCCATCAACGGCCAAACTATGCAGACTGGAGTCTGTCTGGCTCTTGTGTTTAGGACGCTCTAGACCAAATTGTTGTGCTGTCTGCGTTTATCATCGCACACACACTAAAACGCTTACAATTATTGATAACTGCAAATCTGGCGTGTCCAAAGCAGATTTTCAGTGTGAGAAAAGAATATGCTTCCTCCGAGCGCTCCTTTTAAAGTGAATTTGGAAGATGCAAATATCATTTGTCGTGGCATTCAAGTGTTTTCGCATGAAGATAATAACAAAGTGACCCTTTTTATCTATTGTACGTAGAAACATGGACGATAAATGAGAATTGAGAAACAATACAATAATAACAATATGAATCATTACATTAAATGTCAGACTATGCAAAACTAAAAGCCGATGACCTTTGTTCCCTAAATGTCATTGTGGAAAGATCTTTCACAACAAATAAATATCACTCTTCCGCTCTATTTATTTAGCATTTTGTTGTTGAATTCATCAACAAACAGATTTATTCAAAGACAGGATTGATGGGTATCCAATTGTAAAATGGCTGTTTGCGTGATCAAACTATTACTTGAGAGATATTATAAACGTAGGCGTCATCTCACACTCAAAGCTGCGCTGTCATTATGCCGATGAGGCTAACATTACTTCTTGCATATCATTTGCATCTCGAAATTAGAAGCAATTTGATGACATTTCATAGCAACACACAAGTAGCAGGTCGTTAATATTCAAATGAGCCATTCGGTGCAGCGAGACATAATCAATCGGTCACAGATCACACATTATCCCGACAATGAGACACAATCAATCATGCTTAGCAATTTGCCTAACCCGTAATCACAGTATATGCTGATGCCTGAAGTTTACTTGAATGCAAATGAAGAATCCTCCTCCTCCTTTTTCTTCTTCTTCTTCTTTTCCTTTTACAAATGTGCACACACACACACACACACACACACACACACACACACACACACACACACACACACACACACACACACACACACACACACACACACACACATTGATTAATGAAGGTGCTTTTAGACAGTGGTGGTGAGTGGTGTGGGAGGTCACAGCTCTGTCACTCCACCGCCGTGGCGACACATCCCATAATGAACTGGGTTGACTTCTTACAATTTCACAACACCGGTTGACACTTGACATACGGTTATGAACACACACATATGCGCACGCACGCATATAAACACACAGACGCGCCCTCCTGCGTCTGAGGGACCATGAGCTCATCATGTGAGAAACCCCCCCGCGCCTCCCAGCGTGGGGTGGGCATCCCGTTCCTGAATTATTAAAAGGCCTTTTATATTGAGAGTCTTGATATTGGTGGATGATGCCCCGTTGCAATTATGTCAGCTTCAATAATAGATGAGTTGGGCAGTGGGAGTACAGGGACGAGGGGTAGGTGCCCGTTCACCAGCTTGGCATGGTAACGTGATCTGGCTGATGTTTGGGGGGCGGAAAGGGCCCACTATGGTTTCATGGTGTGTGTGTGTGTGTGTGTGTATGTGTGTGTGTGTGTGTAGAAGTGTGTCTTGAGAGTCTTATTGTGTATCAGAGATTCTGATGATGATTGAAGTTCTCACCTGTCCATTTGAAGAAGGCAGTATGATTAGACTTCTAATGACATCAAGCCTGCACACACACACACACACACACACACACACACACACTCACCTGCATGACCTTGCGTGTGTTTTCGTGTCTGGTTAGTATTTTCTTTCTTTAAAAAATCCATCTGCTGGCTAGTTCGTCAGCCCTCTCTCTCCCTTTTTATCTTTCTCTCTCCCTTTCTCTCTCTCTCTCTCTCTCTCTCTCTCTCTCTCTCTCTCTCTCTCTCTCTCTCTCTCTCTCTCCTTTCCCTCCGGACAGAGAACCCACCCACACCCACTAACATCTGGCTTTTGCCTTTAGTCGTAGATTACCATCAGCATTCATTCCAGGGACAAATGACTCGGCAGTAGTCATGGGTATTTATGGGCTCCAGCTCCGATTGTCAGTGATGGAAACATGGCACCCCGGTGGACACGCTTATTTGTGTCCCTATACCGTGTGATGTGACACGCGTTGAAGTGAATAAATAATCATTTAAAATCAACAGGGATTTGGACAATTCTTAGAAAACATTCATGTCCAAAACCCATAATTAATATGCTCTCTTGAAAGCCACCAGACTCCAGTCAGATGACAGTTCGCCTCGCTGATATAAAGATAAAGACACAAGAAAAATGACAGAAAGGCATATTTGTCTTACCAATGGGAAATAAGTGCTGGTTTTCCTGTATTAAAAAAAAGATTTACATGCTAATAATGGTGGGAAAAGTTTCTCTCGGTCTGTCTCTCCCTCTGTCTCTCACACACACACACACACACACACACACACACACACACACACACACACACACACACACACACACACAGCCAGTCTCAGGTTGAGGTTCATCTCATGTCTCCCAGCTGCAGGTGGCTCAGAGGCCTCATGGCTGCAGGGCTGGAGGGGAGCACTGACCTGTGGAAACCTCCAGCTCCAGACTGCTCACTCCAGTCTCTGCCTAATTCAATAAAGGCCTTTCACAAAGTCTATAGCCAACATCTGTGCGCGCTCACGCATCGGAGTGGCCCCAATCGGAGCCACCAGGGCCACCTTTTACGCTCAGTTACCGCTTCACTTAGGCTTTAGGCCTGAACAAGCAGGCAGTTCGTGGGTCACAAATGGACGTTGCTCTCAGGGGTGCAACAGTATCCTCCTCCTTGTCCTCACCTAGGAAATCTCACTAATGATTATTGTTGGTTTAATTATTCAGCCTCTAACATAAAAAAGTGGAAAATGTTCATCACAAGTTCTAAAAGCCGCGTATGAAGTCTTCAGATTTATTTGTTTTTCTGACCAAACCGCTGTTTGAGAAGCTAGAAGCTGCAAATGTGCAGTATTTATGCTTAATAGTGACTTAAATGATTACATTAGCTGACTGATGTATTTATTTATCGTTTCAGCACTACACACCATCTAAAGATAAAACTGTTTCTTGTCCTTTCATGAATTTTAGTAGAAAAGTTTGGACTAGCAGGGAATATTCAAACGTCAGAGAGTGACTATATAGTCAGTGTAAATGGTATGTCATCACTTATCATAGATCCACAGGTATCAGATCAGAGGCATGGTGTTGCTCATCCTCCTCTCTTCCCTTTTCCTCCTGTCATCCGCCTGATAACAGAAAAAAATGGAAGAGAGGAAAAAAAGGATGTCTTTGTCTGAGGATGCAGGGAGTGGAGGGGGGTGGGGTTGCAGGATGGAGGATGCGTGTGTGTGTGTGTGTGTGTGTGTGTGTGTGTGTGTGTGTGTGTGTGTGTGTGTGTGTGTGTGTGTGTGTGTGTGTGTGTGTGTGTGAGGTGAAAGGGGGCAGAATGGGGTATCAAATTACCTCCTTCCCCCTCCCCTCCTCATGCTGTCTCCTGGTTTTATCAGTCCTCGGCACCTCCAAATTAAATTTGTCCTGAGAAGAGTTGAATAGCGGGGCTTGGGGGGGGCGGGGGCTACGGAGGGAGGCCACTGCTTTGCTCCATCAGAGCAGCAGGGGCCCCGGAGGAGCCGGGCTAGCCGCTGACGATGACAAGCCGTGCAATCAGGTTTTGGGATGTGGAGCCTCAGGGAGCCTGTGTGTGTATGTGTGTTTGTCAGGTGGGGGTGAAAGAAGAAGCCTATCATGGAGATAAACATAGTGTAGCATCATTGGGGCCCTCAGGCCGGGCCAAGTGCACACTTCCTGTCTGCTGTATGTGTCCATTCACAGATAATTGATTCATCTCTCCTGTGCAAGCTGACCCATCAAGAGGAGCATCTCTGACTTTCGTTTCCTGTCTCAGAGCGAATGGCAGCGTCTGTCACAGCAGCTGATGGACAGCAGATGAAAGCAAAAATGTCCTTTCAGGAAACCTAGAATGAATGTTCTCGAGTCACAATTGACAAGCTCCTTCTAACCCGTTGGTTCTCTGACGATGAGAACTACAGTAAAGGTCGTTGTGAAATAGTCCTTCATGAGTGTTGTTTTCTGTGTTATTAATAAGGCCTCAGTGTTCTACAAAATAAAAGTCTCCAAGTAAGTAATCATTCAGTTTACGTAAATGTAAAGAGCTGAAACGATGACTTGACTAATCAATCAAGAGAAAATTAATCTGGAATTGTTTTGATAATTAGTTAATAATTCATGTCATATTTTAATGAGTAGGCCTAATATTACCAAAGATTCACTGTTTTAGATATTAAAAAAAAATGTTATTTGTATTTTTTTAATAAAATAATTAAAATTAATTATAACATTTATTTTTTTGGATTAAAGGCTGAAAAAAATATTAATTAATAATAATCGCTAGCCATAACACAAATCTGACTCCTGGGTGAAAAATCAAATACAATAAAATCAAGAGGGAGGTTTAATTAAGAGCACTCTAATTCCTATCAATCCTTATAATCCCCTATCCAGATACATTTTAGCATATTTGCTGTGATAAACAATGTTCTTCCACATGTGATAATGAACAGGTACACACACTCAGCTTCTCTTCCCACCTAACATGAGTAACCTCTCCCATAACCAAAGCCTCGGGTCTTTTTAAGTCTCACAAGTCACACTGATGTATTCGTGCTCTGTATTAATATCTGAGCTCAGCTTGTAAAGTTCTCTCTCGCTCCCAACACGTGTGTAAGAGTTATTTCAAGTAGCATCAGCAAAGAAATATTCCTCACAGAAAATAATTCACACTTAGCACCATCTCTCCACACGCATTTAGTTTTTAGTGTCCCCCCGTGAAGAGGCACCGTCAGCTGGGCTGCTGAGGACCTCCGTTGTTTGCCGTCGTTTGGCACCACCTCGTCAGGCGCTCGCTGCGTGAACACCGTGAATTTTGCATTTTGTTTTGTTTGCTTTTTTTTTTTGTTTACTCAGACGTCTCGCTGTAAAGGTCGATTCCCCATCGGGGCCCTCTGCGGAAAAAAATAACCACGCTGTTTGAACTCGGCATCTGACGGCGACAAGTACCGCGCCTTCAATTTCTATTGTCGTACATAGTGTAAAAGCAGACGGGGAGCTTTTGTGGGATGTGAATCCTCCAGCTTAAAGGTTACTCTTAATTGAGAACGCGCCTATGAGGCCTTTGACAGTTTCAAAGCGTTCATCCTGCTGTTGAGATAAGAGGCGGCGTTACCGCCTTTGAGATGTGCACTGTGTTGGTACAAAGAGTTATAATGAGCTGCTGTTATGCAAACACACACGGCCTCTCACGCACACACACACACACACACACACACACACACACACACACACACACACGACGCAACAAAGGCAAATACGTTCGCACAAAATGAAACGCACACCCGCGCAGATATTCCCTGGTCGGCCGTCTGTTGGTTCACGGTGATGAATGGAGCGAGAGGCCCAGAGTGCGAGGCCGGCCTGGCTGACTGATAGAGCCATTGATTCTGGCTCTCACACACACACACACACACACACACACATCTCTCCTATCTCCGATGTGACAATGCTTCTTTTCAGACCTCTTAATCGGCCCGACGTTGACTAATTGAATTCATTAACCGTCCGGCCGCCGCCCCCTCGTTGTGCTCCCGGTTATTTACAGGTCCATTTATATGGCAACAATACAGAGGAAATGTCAGGTTATGGTCTGAATGCCACTATGTGCGTCTACATCTGGGTGCACGTTCCCATTCGAGTATTGCACTTTAAATACACACATGTACTTTCTAATTGCCGTGAATGATTTAGTGCGGAGCCTAAAAGGAGTGGAGGAAAGCCGCCTCGCGCTCCGACCGACTTTGTTTTATGGGCAGACGACGACGAAGAAAATGAATCAGAACCTACTTAACGTTTTTGTGTGTGTGCGTGTTTAAGTGTGCGCGCGTGTCAGGCAGGGTTAAGCAGCCTATAGGAGGAGGAGCACCCTGGGGAGGGCTTTTATTCCAAGCCAAATAAAATCCTACATCAAGCATGGTTTCAAAAGCTATCCCCGAGGCCTACTTAAGAAAATATCAACGCCCCGTACTCCTGATCCACAGAGTTTTTCAGTTCTGGGAACGGCTCTCCTCCGCTCTCGCCTGTTATTCCACAGACCAAGAACTATTTGGACGTGTCATGAAATATGCTTTTCTTACTCTCATTAGTTTTCTGTGATTTATTGAATTAATTTCCAGAGTGTAACGTTTTGAAATAACACGTTGGGGCACAGCTGTGCAGTCACATCGTGGACTCGTAGGTATTCGTTTCATTTCCTTGCATTGTGTTATGGTTCTATAATGGCCTCAGTCTGCTGTAACATAACAACGTCAGGGCCAGTTAGTGTTCCATGCACCAGTCAATCAAAGGCCGGTGTTGCAGAAGTTGAATTATTGAAGTAAGTTGAATTATTTAAGTACGTCTAATTATACGTCTCTGATGTTTTTCTTCATTCAGCTCCGGTTTTAATTTGGTGGTATTACGTTTGCGGAGCACACTCGTCCGTGCCTTCTGTCTGCCTCTCACTCACTCCTCCAAACACATCGAGTGTTTGACAGCACGCCCTGACCGTGTCACGGCCCTATGCTTAATTTAGACTTCCCATGATGCCGCTCTGTTCAGGGCATGTCACGGGTGTGTGGCAGGGCAGCGATTGAAAGGGGCCCAGGTGTGTGAACAAGCTCCATCCAAACTCCAGTAATGGTCTTTTTACTGCCACACACACACACACCCACACACACACACACACACACACACACACACACACACTGTGTATGAACTCAAGCAATAAGAAGACAAAACAGACTATTCAGCCAACTTCCCTCGTATTTTCTTACACATTTTAACCAAATTTCCTTGTAGCGGTCCACAGGAAGTCCTCCTCTGGGTCATGGGGTTAATTGGTTAACATGCTGGATGGGATCACCCCAGGCTCGGGCCGGGGTTAGGCTTTTCTGAGAGTTGGGTGCCGGGTGGGGGAGAGGACATGTCAGAGGGGACAAAGGAGGAAGTAAGACAACTCTTATGTTTCCATGAGTCCCGGTTGTGAGTGTATTTAGGGGTGAGATATTGATTTGCCCCCTAAAGAAGTGATCCATGGGAAAAGAAAAGAGATGAAAAAGACAAGAAGCTACAGAATACCGGTATATATCTCATCAGGCCTAAGTACAATAACTGAACCCAGCTTGTGGAACTCAAAAGCTTCGTAGAAATGTTCAGCGGAAGCCACTCGCATACTAAAAGGATTTAAGGTTGGCTGTTGTAACTGAGTAACCCTTCTACTGTAGCGCTCATGATGGAACTGGTCTGCCTTGGACAGTTGTGGCCATCTGGTATTAGGATTACAGGACAGTGGACACCTGAGTACCAGGTAGGTACGACTGTGGAAATGATTAGCACACAAAAGAGCCTTGTGTCACGGAGGAATGAAAAATACAGACCGTTCTATCGTAGGAAATGATTTCACTGCAACACGATGGCCTTATTTTACTCAATAGTGATTGGTGCAAAAAATGGACAGATGGATTTAAAGTCTGAGAGGTAAAGCTCCTCAGATTTCCTGAGTGCTCAGCAGGTTTTTAAGGTTTCCGATGGAGACAGCTGTTTGTCGAGGCTGCTTTGCTGTTCTGGTGAAAATGCAGCTTGTTGCAGAACTTTTTCAGCAAAGCTCGGCCTCGACTGTGGACAGCTTTGACCCCGACATGATTTGGAGATGCAATCCACTGATCTGGAATCTGACGTGCCACAATCACACCACAAGGTCTCCTGTTGTCAGATCCGACCCGGGCTAGTCCTGTTCTCTTGGGAAAAGAGAGTTTTGAGGTCTGGTTGTGGAACCCTTCTGTTTTTTTTATCTAACACAGTTAAACGAAAAGCAAATTAATGCACGAATCATTTCCCCAAGACATCTTTTTAATAACCATATTAAACAAGAAACTCTTTTGATTGTATTTGCTCAGCTGAGAGTCCGGAGGCTCAGTTTGTCAACTAACAGACCAGTCCCAAGATCAATGGGCCTAACCAAAGTGCAATAAAGATATATATCTTTATATATAAAGAAAGCTGTACAAATTGTATTGGGACGATATAACAAGTAACAAAGTTCACCCCTTGCCTTTTCCTTTGCTCTCCCAATGTTCTCTTCAGTCAGGCCTCATCTTCCATCATCCACTGTTGCTTTGGGCTCCAGCCCTGAATGAAGTCTTTCTTTGTCTCCCAATCTTACTCTTTCTCTCCGTCGCCTTTCAGTCACTCTTTCCCCCATTCCTCGTTTCACCTTGCATAAGAGCTGCCGTGTTTTTCTCATCATCCTGCAGGACAGTATGTCTACTGCCATTCCCTAAACCCTTACATTCGTCATGCCAACTTCTATTTTGGCTGCTTTGTAACTCTTGCGAACGTGCTGAGAGCATGATGATGTGTTAAATACATTCACTGGCCTCTCAACTATTACTTTACGTGTTGGTACTAAGAGTTGAAGTGAGGCGGTTCAGATTTAAACCATATCTATTGATAGTCACTTGAAATGCTACTATAAACTCGTGATATTGCTTAAAGGCAGCAGATGAATGCATCGTTTAAATGAGTTGGAACACAGATGACTCGCATGTGCATACACTCGCATGCACGCCCACGCATCCATCACACGCACTGTGACTTTCCACTACGTCCTTATGCAAACTACCACATCATAGGTAAACAGTCCATTCCAGCAGTAACCTCTCTATAACAAATAGCTGGCCGCTGGAGAGAAGCTCATATAAATACCTATTAGACGACCCAATTGTCTTACTGCCAGCTCAGGGATGGCGCCCCGGCTCGCTAAATAGAGCCCTGAGTGGCATTCATCAGCGTCCATTGTCATTGTTCCCTCTGCCTCTCTCACTGGAAGTAATTGACTGGAGAATAATGCCAGCCGATCAGATTGATTAGCTCTACGGCAGGGCGGTGAGCCGCACAGTGACTGAGATATTGTTATTCTCCAATATGAAACGGCTCTAATGGAGCCGGACAAGGACTGGTGATCAGAGGGGATGGAATGGAATAAGAAAAGCACTTGAAATATTACTGCAGCTCGTTTATTTAAGTGGCACAATTTGCACCGAGAAAAGGTTGAGCTTCTCACCATTGCTTGTCATATTTAGACAGAAGGGAAGCAATCATTGGGTGTTATTAGACCCACAGTGTGCCTGGATGCTTTCTTATTGCTGATGGCACTTTGATGACACCCAAACTAAACATTTGTTTTTGGACGTTGAAAACGCCAAATGGCAGAGAGAAGGTTTGAAATCATTGTATCACTCAGGTTCCCTATAAGGTGGGAGGAATGAGATGTTTGTTGGTGTGTTTGCCAGGTCATCAGTGATGATACTAGCTATTCAGGCTGGTTAGATCTGGAGATCCACACAGGTCATTCTCTTTTTACTGGCTGGATAAGCGACTTTGTTGAGTTTGAACTGGGTTACCGGTGCCATGTGTTAAGTGTGTCTGAGTCCGTGGATCTATGTTGTATTTCGGCCTAATCCATTTACTCCAATGACTGAGAGCTGGGTGTGTCCCTGAGGAGTGCACAGTCATTCAAATAAAATCCCTGATGTGCACTCTATGCAGTGCACTTGTCTGCTCATACACATGCATGTATACAATGCACGTACAGGTAATACACACAGCCATATGGGCGCACATGCATGCACCTGCAACACAACACTCTTTTTCCATCTTGAATTCATTCCCATGATCGGTCTCCCAACACAGGACTCTTCTCTGGAGTCTGTTTGATTTCACCCCCTCACAGCTCAGGTAGAGCACGATATGGACACATTAAGAAATACATTCCAAGCTGTTGAAGGGGGTTCTTACTATATGAGTCGGATTGAGTCGGTGGCACACAAGCCATCTTGAGTACCACTTCAGGAGGGACAGCCATGCCACATACTGTAGGATGAATAACTCCCATGTGATAGCTGTCTATTCAGCTCATTAGTAACCAGTCTGGGTCGCCACTTACATACCTGACTCCCTGTTGTGATTTCTGTTAAAATCTTTACGAATGCAGCCAAGAAGCACTGAAGGAATATAGCATTGCCGACAGAAACGATTGCCTTTACAAAGCCTGTTTATCATAATTTTTGGAATTATGTATGAAGTGTGAACATACCTTTTGGCATGTTGTCAAAGGAAGGTACATAGCCAAATGAATCGCTTCTAGCAGCTCGTACCACCGTCTTCAACGTCTTCATTAAAAAGCAGTTGAAGCGCGTTGTATTGATTTGATATCAATGCTTTTTTTTGTGCAAGCAATACCCAGACTTTGATTTTTCTTATTTTGTAGAAACACAAATTAAAAGTTTTCCCAAGAAAACCCACCACATTTCATTGTGAGCGTGTTCAGCCCTCTGCACTGCTTTTGTATTGGTACAGTCTGGTTCTTCCTATCTGCCTCTCTCCTGGAGGCTTCGATGGTTCCTCCAAAGCTGCCCTTGAGAGAAAGCGAGACAAAGAAATAGACGAGAGAGAGAGAGGGAGAGTTTGCGCTGATGAAAGTGACAGTGACACTGGGCTTATTGCCTAGTCAAACACACATAGCCACCGCCACATGCAGCCTGACCCAGTAATAGAGGCCAATGAAATCTGCTCATTGGGAGCAAGGGACCCGATCGTTGGCGCGGTAACTGAGCCGAAACAGTCTCATTCTGCTGCTGTCATACACAGAAAATGGGCTGAGTTCAGTCACAGCCGCGTGAGGCCCTGTGAGCCTCCTACCACTTCTCTGTTCCAGCTCCAGCGGGCTCTGACACCGCGGATGAGAATCCATGCCTTTACGTTGTGAAACCCAAACGGATGTGACACGCAATTTCACCTGGAATGAACACCAAATGTGTTTTTACAGAGTCGTACTTTTGCCGACTTACTTCAAGTCAAACCCATGTAAAGCGGCGAGGGGACGCACCTAAAGTTGACAGATACAAACAGACCTGCTATTTTTCATCCTCTTCCTTTGTTTTCCACCCTGTAATCAGATTGTACTGTAATGAGGCTGTAGGGTAGGAGGAGGACAATTATGTGTTCAAAATGAGCTCAGCTCCTCTGCGGAAAGCTTCCCCCCCCCCTCTTTTCTGTGGCTGTGGGAGATGCTGCTTGGAAATGGCCCAGATTGCTCCCCGCAGGGCTTTAACACAGCTCTCTACTGATTGCTCAGTGTGATTGCAGATTGAATCCGGACATACACTTGATTTTGTGTCATTTTGTCACACAGTACTAAAAACAATCATCTCGCAAAGTCAAACCTTGGTTTGGAGACTGACATCCTTCAGGACCCGTGTGTGTAGCAGGTCAGCTGTCCTTCCGTTATAAACATCAACCCACAGAAGCCCGTTCATCCCATTACACAGTGCTTGTGCATGTCTCGGGTTACAGCAGGTTTGGAGATGAGCTACCATAGCCCTATCGAATGCCATCCAGCTGACTTAAGGGCCACTGTGTGTGTGTGTGTGTGTGTGTGTGTGTGTGTGTGTGTGTGTGTGTGTGTGTGTGTGTCTGTGTGTCTGTGTGTGTGTGTTTGGCATGCAGAGCAATGCAAAAAGGATTTGCAAGGGGCAAATGTGAAAAATTCTTTGCAAATCGAATTGTGAGCAGGCATAATGTGTTTTTTTTTTTATTAGCTCCCTTTCTTATTGTCTGCCTGTTATGTTTTTATGTTTTTATCCCAGAAAGGGCTGCATGTCATCAGTGAACTTTATTTGCCATGCTGGGACTTTCACCATTGGGACAGAACAAGAATAAATGAAACTTTGTTTTCTTGGCAGAATAAAAAAAAGACAGTTGAAAGTGAACACACAACAACAATGTTTTTATGTGTGCTCTCTCCCCTCCTCCTCCTCCTCCTCCTCCTCCTCCTCCTCCTCCTCCTCCTCCTCCTCCTCCTCTTCTGTCGTCTCTCTGTGTGTCTTGAGGGGTTTGGAGAGCCGAGGAAAACCCTCTTTTCTGGAACCTTATCTGTCGCGCAGCTTGCCCTCATGCAAACACCCCACAAATGCCTCAAGACACACCGACATTAACATAATTTCCAATTTGCCATATTTTTTTCAAGTGTTTTTTAAACATTTTTATTGCCCGTTCAACATCTTCAGAAATGCCCAGCAAGTTAAGAGAGAGGAAGAGGCTGTTCTCTGCAGGACGTTGCTGCATGAACCCTTGTTTTCATATTCAGGTCTTTATGGCTGAAAATCAGCAATAGTCATGCAATTCAGTTGTTTTGCAGAGAGATATTAAATTAAATTTTCTTCCATATTCCATGCTGTTACATTACTGGATATTCTGGTATTATCAACAAAAACTCAACGCAGTGGGCTTATATGAATGTGTGCAATATCACTCTGACATGAATGCAGCGTAAATCTTCATCAATGCACACAATGAAACAATAAGAATCATCCATGAAAAGGGCAAGCTTGACAACATTTACCTGAAGTGCTTTTGCTGATTCCCTCCGGTTTTCATTAGCTCCCTCAATGAATCAGTGAATATTTTACACATCAGGCCTTTTCTATCTGTCACAATTTATTTCTCAATATTAAAGGTGCAGCTGCTCGGCACATTTTACTCTCCTGATCACCACGCATGCATTTTGTGTCTTCATTTGATGCTCATCCCTCTTTATTCTCTGTTGTCCTCAGCAGTGAACACGATATCTCACTTGCTATCTTCCCCTCTTGCTTTTCCTCTTACCCTGGGTCTCATCTGTATTCTCGATTCCATCACAATGCGGTTTTTACTCCTCTCTTAGTAAGGGATGCTGGGTTGCCTGGATACTTGCTCTCTCCTCTCTGTAAAAAGGGGGGTGGGATGGAGGAAAGAGGGGCTAGAAGGAGGGAGGATGGAGAGAGGGAGCAAAAAAGGAGGTCAACAACAATCACCGTGGGGCGACGGAGCCCACTGAAGGCAGACGGCTGGGGGAGAATGGGGAGAAAGGGGAAACAGGGGGGGATGGGGCCAGCTGTCAGTCTGTCTCTCTGTCTGTGCCTGTTACAATCCCACTTTATTTATCAATTTCCTCTCTTTCTCAGCCTGTTTTCCCACCAGTGATATATCAAGTAACACCATACACACCTCATAGCATATCTGCAGGTGTAAGTCTGTGTCTCTGCTTGAATTATTGATTAATTTGTCTTATGTGACGTATTGATAGTGAAGGTAGTGAGATAATGGAACGATACACCTCTGTCTCACTGCAGATCTTTGCATTGTGGTGCTCACCCTCCTCTTCATAATAATCATTGCCAGTCTCTGTTTCCAAGACAACCACTCCATCAGCTTCTCATGGTTTTTCTGCCAATAGTATTGCTGATGATTTGTGTGTGTGTGTGTGTGTGTGTGTGTGTGTGTGATAAATACTAGTGTATATGCTTTTTCTGTTCTCTCTTCTATGAAATACTGAAGATCAAGAGTCAGTCAAGATTGAAAATTGATTTCTGATGTAGTCTCGGCTCGGTCCATACTCCGTTTAATCTTGGGATATGTATATATATTATGGGGTGAACTCATTAAAACCTTCAAGGCTGACACAAACTGTAATAACGCAACACTAATAAAGTATACAGCTTCGTAACGTTAACTTGTATCCGTTCTTGTTTCGTTTGTGTCTGATAGGATTGGCTTTGTTTGCGTTGTTGAGCTCATCCGCCTTTTTATTCACCACTTCCTAGACAAATCTCATTTTCACATAACCTTGATTTTTATTCAGCTGTATTGTGTTTGCCTGACGCACTCAAACCTCACATGGGTCGAGTTTTGATATTAACTCGTCTTTCCCTCTTTGTTTTGCTTCCTGATGCCTGCTGCTGCTGCTGCCTCCTGCCATGTGTGTATGTGTGCTTCACCGATCCACCAGGTAAGTTATTTCAAGCTTGTTTGCCTCATTCAGCAGTACATTCAAACCATGAGCCGGTTGATCATGACATAGAGAGGGCACACACACACACACTCCATCGACTCCTTCCTTCCTCTCTGGCTCTCGCCTTAGAGACTCTCTGAGGGTGTCTACAGTTTTTCTTTCGATTGCTAAATGACAACGGGCACAACTGGAGCTTCACCGTCTGACAGCAGCAGTTCATGTGGACCAAAACTCTAGCTCCCTTTTCATTGCTTGAACACAGTTTTCAAAACTCTCCACACTTCTCTTCTGACTTTAACCACAACCTGCACAACACTGTGGATTTACAGCACTTTGTTCAAATGCTAAACACACCACTGTCAAAACTGTGAACCTCACATTCAAAACAGGATGATTTCAGCGACTTTCAAACACTGATGATTGCAACGTCAGCTGAAAGCCTCAGCAGGTGTCTGGTTTTAGACTTGGTAGTGAACACATGTAGATATAGGGAAAGGACAGGAAATGGATCACAGGAGACATGTTGGTGGAAAGAGCATAGTGGCAGGGAGACAGGTTGGTGGAGGGAGAAGAGTGGCAGGGAGACAGGTTGGTGGAGGGAGAAGAGTGGCAGGGAGACAGGTTGGTGGAGGGAGAAGAGTGGCAGGGAGACAGGTTGGTGGAGGGAGAAGAGTGGCAGGGAGACAGGTTGGTGGAGGGAGAAGAGTGGCAGGGAGACAGGTTGGTGGAGGGAGAAGAGTGGCAGGGAGACAGGTTGGTGGAGGGAGAAGAGTGGCAGGGAGACAGGTTGGTGGAGGGAGAAGAGTGGCAGGGAGACAGGTTGGTGGAGGGAGAAGAGTGGCAGGGAGACAGGTTGGTGGAGGGAGACGAGTGGCAGGGAGACAGGTTGGTGGAGGGAGAAGGGTGGCAGGGAGACAGGTTGGTGGAGGGAGAAGAGTGGCAGGGAGACAGGTTGGTGGAGGGAGAAGAGTGGCCCAACAGGAGGAAGAGGAGTTCAGATGTGCAGGAAATATGTTGAAAATAGTGAATTAGTGTGTATCACTCAAATTATTCAAACTGTAAAGCTGTGAAGGGATGAAAGTGTGTTACTTGTGTTGGTGTGTGATAGTACTGTTTTTCCTCTCGGTGTGTGTTGTCGCCATGACGATTGTTCACAGTGTTTCGCTGCACTGAGCCGGTTTTGCAGGCGATGTGAACTCTTTAGCTCAGGTGACCGCTGCTGTGCAGACTGTGGTTAGTTTTGCATATGTAGCTGCAGTTGTGCCCGCTGTCGTTTGGTAATTGGAGAAAAAATAACGGTATTATGGGATGTTTGTTCGTCCTGGTGCTTGGCGTGAAACGACGGTGTTGATGAATGGACTGTCAGTGGTAGATCCAGATGGAAGCAGGTCTTGTCTAATAGGATTCCACGAAGACTAAGATCCCAGTGGGGTGGCCGGATCGGCCTGGGGAGGGAGGGAGGGAGGGAGGGAGGGAGAGAGAGAGAGAGAGAGAGAGAGAGAGAGAGAGAGAGAGAGAGAGAGAGAGAGAGAGAGAGAGGGAGAGAGAGAGAGAGAGAGAGAGAGAGAGAGACTTCACATACTGCATAATTGTGTTTACGCATACATCATGTGTGTAAATATACAGACATGTATATGCATACAGATATTCACTATACACACTGTATGTACACAGCCACCTGTTATATGCTGTTTTTCTTCCTTTCTTTACATAAACAGGGACATAAAAAGTAGAATTCAGACCAATACCAATACTGTTAAACATTTTTACCCCAAATATCATTAGATTTTGAATTTGTTTTCCAGGAAAGCATTAGTGGCCCTCCATCATTGTTGGACCACAACGGTGCATTTGAGCTCTTAATATATTGGGTAGCCATTTTTCTTTGGGCTCTCTGCAGTCTCCTTAGTGGTTCAATTGAAGAGGTTTAAACTGTGGATTTGTCAGCCCATAGTATGTCCACCTAATATTCCACTAGTGCTAACCATTGTTCTACTGTGATGTTTTAAGGGTAGCTTTGTTTAAGCACGTCCGATTGCAGCTTGTTATCAGCTACATTATTGTTTAAGTGACACTGAAACAGGAACATTTTTATATGCACATTTTTCATCCTACACTTCCTGATGATTTATTCTCTTCTTGTTCATCTGTTGCTCAGAAGGATCTTTGTCTCTTTCTGCTCTTTGAGTTGTCAGTCTGGTTGAACCTTTGTAAAACGTTTTCTTCTTCAGAAGGGGAACATTACTTTTTTGCAAATCCTTCATCGGAAATTGTTTCTCCAACTTAAAAGCATGAAAGATGATTCAGAGAGAGAGTCCTCTGTTACGTATCAAGCTTTTGTGATAGTTAACCCAAACCTTTGAGCTGCAGCGTATATTTGTAGGCACACACAGTTTTAAAGCTTGGTTCAACACACTTCTACTGTATAAATTAACTTGCAAGGCCGATGCTGAAATAGTCACAACATATTATTTAAAAAGCACATAAGCCACATCATTTTGAAAAGTGCAAACATATGGGCACATTTCTTTGAATTTCTCACAATTATGTTACGCTCAGACCTAGTAGTGACGTTTCACAACTGAGTTAACGATGTGGTATAGCAAGATACTTTATTAAGTTTGCTTCAGACGGAAAATAGTTAACTTGTTTTAAACGATTAAACACTGAAAAAAGTCAAAAAAGAGAGCATTTTAAAAATTAATAAACATTATTTAAAATAATGAGTGTTTTATTCACTAATTAGTTCAGTGGATTTTGCAAACATGTTAAAGACACTATCAGTGTTTTAAAGGGCACATTGTGTTCATTTTTCAGCAATAGGATCTCTACTATAACAGCGTGATCTCTCACCTTATTGAAACAAATAACACTCATGTAGAAATACAAACACACACACACACACACACACACACACACACACACACACACACACACACACACACACATACACACACACACACACACACACACACACACACACACACACACACACACACACACACACACACACACACACACACACACACTTTCGTTCAACCTATCTCCAGATGAGAAAATCTGCTGAGCGATTTCCAGATGCAAATCAACTTGAACTGAAGTTAACAAATTAAGTGGTATTTGCCTGCAGGTATGTTTTTATATACATATAACTTGATTCACATGGTGTAACCAGCCTGAACAGAGTGTGAAGACAGCCATTTAACAAAAACAGCAGGCTGCTTGATAGATAAGACCAGATCTCCTGATGCACCATCCTGCATGCAGCCTCGTCCTCCTCCTCAGGGCAGGGGGTCTCCAGTAACCTGCATGATTGATGGAGGACATGGACTGTAGGACAGGAGTCAGACAATCTATAAATAGCTACTTATTTGACAGTGACTTTGGGAGCAGGTGTGAGGTCAAGAAACAGCTTCACATACAGTAGCTGTAACAGGGTAACTCACGTTCACTTTATTTTCTTACATCTAATCCTGATTTGACTTGTTCAGTCATATATTGTTAAACATTCATATTTTTCACAGCAGACATTTGACTTCACATAAAAGCATTAGGTTACTAAAAGCATTAACGGTGGCTAAGTCTTGTATTCAAGTGCTGGAACCCTGAAACAAATAATATTCATGAGTGTTATTGTGTTATTAATGTGCTGTTTTCCACTGTGACATAACAAAATGCCTCCTCCGCTGACGATACAACATGCAGTTTAGAAGCCAATATTATTTGTTGATAGCGGTTACACTGATACCATATTCAAATAATAATGATCCATTGATGCTAAACTTGATGCAGCAGGTTTTTATCATTGTGTTTTTTTGCTAGAGGACACATTCATTGAGGGTTTGTCATCTAAAATCTATTTAGCACAACAGGCGGTTTTCCAACATCAGTTTGCACGCTAAGTGGACCTCACACAAGCTGTTGGAGATGCTGCTGCTGGCCAGCAGTCAGTGGACACATTAGCATCTGAGTAGCACTTCCATGCAGCTTGAGGAGCTTCAAGGCTTTACAATCCAGTAATAACACACAAGTGTCATCAACGCCACTGTCCACTTGTGCTAACCACGCGATCCAAACCAAATCTCCCTTTACTTAAGAAGCGACGGATGAAGTCTGGTGGGTCACATTTATGTATCGACTGACTTTCGTGAAAAAACCTTGTTGTTGTCACAGCAACATAAAGCAAATGTTCTATAACAACAAAATTAAGTAAAGCAGTTAATCATTATTATATTTATACATGTAATTTGCTGTGATATGACAAAATACTCATGGCCGCTATATAAAATGTTATCCTACTATAAAAACTGCTTAAAACAACTGACATGCACATGCAAACAGGAAGGCCGACCGCAATAGAAACATTAAATGCATCCAACCGAACAACGTTTCATTAGATAGCACTTTGTGCAACCCAGTTAAAAGCAATCTAAAAAGAAACATATTACTTCAATAAGTATCTGTTCTTGAACAAAGAAACACTTCTGGACACCATTTAGGCTACTTACTGGATTTAGTGTTCCTTATTTCAAGACAATGAAGAATTGAGACCATGATTAAAACCAATGGGGCTGCTTTCTCCAGATTAAAAGCAAAGAAGATTCAAGGATTTAAAGATTTAGACTAAATGACTTTGGATAGAACTACTTCACTAACAAGCAATTTAAACATCTTGTTTACAAGCTAAAGCTCCTCTTATGAAATAATATGAAACAGTCTGTCATTGCTGTGCTGTAATGGTATGCAAGAAGGCGTGAGAGCTATGATAATACGACTGAAAAAGAATGCAGAAAACAACGGCGTAATGTATTCAAAGTATTTCAGTGTCATTGGCACCTCAAGTACCTGCCAGCAGGGTGAAAGCTTTGGCACTTTTCATTCTAAATTAGAGCATCACCTTGGAGGCTCAATGTAACAGAAGAAAGAAGAAAGTGCTTTGCTTTCTTGGTGCAACTTGATAAAAGTCACAATCTTTGTCACAATCTCTGTTTTTATTGTTCGGATTTTTGTCGATCTTTCTGTCTTAGTCTTTGTTAACCTGTGCTCTTGGTTCTCCGGTGTAATGAACCAAACATCGTGATCATCATCAACAAGTATTCAAATAGCTTTCCTTTGTTGGAAATGAGACCTTTTCTCAGACGTCGACAGCGACAGCAACAGTGGATCTTATTCATTTCATGGTTCCTCTCCATTCCATTTATTAGCCAGTTTGGGGTTACAATGCTTGGGTTCACATTGCTGTTTTTCTAGTACACGCTCATACACACACACACACACGCACACACACACACACACACACACACACACACACACACACACACACACACACACACACACACACTTCCTCCATCTCATTTTTCTCTAATTGATGGATGCCGTCCCTCAACCCCTCATCCAGCCTCTCCGGCAGCTTTCAGGGCACTTTTAATAGGAGCTCAGAGGACGACCACGGCCATCTTCTTCCTCTCTTCTCCTTCAAAATAGCAGCCTTCAATGGGTCTCTTGAAGACCATTGTGTGTGTGTGTTTGTGTTTGTGTGTGGTTGTGTGTGTGTGTGTGTGTGTGTGTTTGGGAGAGAGGACCAGCTGTGTGCTAATAGGCTGGCCCAGCCCGATGTCGCCGTCTTGCACGGCCACCGCTTCCATCTCCACCCCGCCGCCCTCATGCCCGATGGGAACTCAAGCAGCCTCCTCGAGGAGAAATAACACTCTGGCATTGTTAGCCGAAGAAAGAGAGAACCATGAGGAGGCAGTGGAGATCAGGAAAGACTCCCTGTACTATAACTGTTGCATTGCTCCTGTGTAGATTTGAGTTTGCTTGATTACATTTTCAAATGGCATTAAAACGCTACCTGAAATTAGGTTAGGTTGCTTCCTGTTGAACACATCGCCTCCTCCATCAGACTTGTGTGTTAGCATCAGCTTGCATGCAGTGTATACATGTCCTTGTGCCTGTAGCTCTTCAGTGCATCTTTTGGGTTCATTTTTGATCTGGAGTGATTTTACCCAAGGGGAAACATACATTGTTATGCTTTTTGATCACTTAGGTAGCATGCTACAAAGGAAACAAGGTCAAAGCACAAAGGGAGAGTAAAAGAGGGGACAGAGGCCTTTTTTTTCTCTATAAACCACAGTTTTTCAAAAATCCTGTTTTGTCTGTCACCACTATTTAATTGTGTAAAGGGTGTGATGCTTTGTTGGAGAGCCCACAAACCCTTCAGTGAGCTGATCAAAACAGGCAGAACCAATAGACATGAAGGGGTGCAGGTGGGGAGCAAAGACGAAGGGATTTATCAAACACTCTCTCCTCTGCCTCTGTCTTTCTGTCTCTCTCTCTCTCTCTCTCTGACACACACACACACACAGTCACGCTGTTTCTGAAACTCCCCGCGTTGGCTTGCCTCAGCACGACTCAGTGAGCACAAGTTACATCTCTCCATTCAATTGTGCACATTTCATTAACTTTATTGGCTTGACTGCTGATCAAAACCAATATGGCCAAAGCAGTGATTCATTAAAGACAAACAACAAATAATCTGTGTTCACACATCATACATTATTTATGATTAAACGATATAAGCTGGAAAGCTATATAATTACCAATATATGGACTCTAATAACATTACATGTTTGTTTTGGACAGGTACTCCCCTTATCACCCTCTCTCTATAAGCTGTCTTTATCCCCTCCTCCCTCCCCATCGCCACTCAATATTACACCACTAATACTGCCGCCTCATGTGCAAATATTTGAGTCTGCCATCAAATCCCTAATCACATCGATCAATCATGCAGATATTACCATTTAACTGAAGAACCTCGGACAAGCGCATTGATTTGACGTTTTTCCTAGACATATCCCTTCCCCGCGGATATATCAAATCTAAGCTTTTTTAATATTGGGTAAATATTTCCTTCATCCACTCTCAGGGTGACGAGGGAGGCTTGTCTCATAAGCTGTTGAAGGTGGATTGCTGTCACACAACAATACCTGGCAACGGTTTTCTCACCTCGCAAGGATTCCTAGCTGCCCTCGATGCCTTGTTTTTGCTTTTAAAATACATAAATGCAATTAAAATGTTAGAATTTGGTCACCTTCCAATAGTGCATGAAAGTGCGCCGAAATAACAAGCATGGTAATGTTTGAGGGTGGAAAGGGAGAACATGTCCGTAGCCTGCATATCATCAGACTAATTAGGCAGAGCCAGGCATTCTGAATGCATAGCTAATGAGCACCTTCTCCATCTCTGCCGGGATCACCCGGCACGTCTAATGGTCACATAAATTCTCATTTATAGGTCATAATCTGTCATTTAGGTACATGGGCTCCCCCAATTAGAAGCTTGGGCCCTTCAGACTGATGCCTCTCTGGGGGATTCACAGCTCTGGTACCCTGGCACTCACAAAGCCCCATTAGTGACAGACCCTGACCTGGCGTCCAAGCCGACCCTGGAGTGCTGTGGATAACTTGGCTCATAAATGACGCTGGTACAGGGGAATGGTTCCAGGTGCTTGTTGTGAGTGTCCCGTGTGTCTGTTTCCGTGTCTGTCGGCTGAAAAGGTCGGAGACTGGCAGGAAACCAGCAATGAACCTGAGACAACGAGAAAGTACCATTAATAGCAGGAGCTCAGTTGGACTGTGGTTCTTTTGCTGCCATTTTGCTGGACAATTAATTATCAAAGACCAAATGTTTTTATGGAGCATGTGGGCCAACTTAGAACTGTACACAGATGATAAACCTTGACTGCATTTTGTATGTCTTTATAAGAAGAAAGAATGTGAATTGCCAAAGAATCGGGACATTTAGCTCTGTCCCAGTGGAATCACCCAAAGGCCAAACACATTCCCATGACCCCAGCGATGTTGTGTGCCTGTGTCCCCACATGCAGAAGATCAAGGCACCCAACTGTTGATGAGGACAAGGGGAAAGAAACAGATACTTTAAGTTTAAATAAACCACTCAGATCTTCTCCAAGCCCTGATAGGGAGACAGAACATATGTAGGTCTGAAGGGTTAAATCTACCCTGTAGAAGTCTCTTATACCTAAAGAGTCCTGATCACTGAAATGTATTCCATTTCTAAGAATGCATATTTGTCTTTTGGCGTGTCTTTTTGTGTGTGTGCATCCTACCCTGGCAACACACATGTATTATCTTTAGAAATGTAAAAATAGTCACTGCTTTATAAACAAATATAGCTCCACAGTCTGTCATGAGTTAGAAAGGGAATTTGTTTGAAATATGCCATACATTAGCACTGTCATGTCATGAATTCACTGCAACATGCCTGGCTTATAGTGCACATTCATTTATAGAATTGAGGGCATTGTTTGCATTGTTTTCTAATCTTCCTATATGTTATGCTAGTTGGAGGCTCTTGCCATTTTGCCAACATTGTCTCATAGTATCATTGCACTGCATGTGGACTAAATTATTCTTGTGGATTAGCTTTTGTAGCATCACTCTCATGCTTTACACTGAAACCGCCTGCAAAGACATGTGGACTAAAAAAGGACCAGCAGTTGCAGTGAGTCACGGTGTCAGACACAGCTAAAGTCAAGTTAGCTTTAATGGGGAAAAAAGGCCAAGCTAAGAAGTGAACCGCCCACACTGGGATGACCCCAGGACGACCCTGGCTAGTTAGCCCCTGTTGACCCATTCCACATACAGTACACGCCACTGCTGTTTCTCCTCTAGGAAGTCGATTTGGATGCTTTCAGCATGAGCTTCCTCTGGAGACCCCTATATTCTCCACAGTATGTCATCACAGTCGCATTTTCTCTTTCTCTCACTCCTTTTCTCCCCCCTGCTCTTCCACCCTCTTCATTCTATCTTTCTATGGTTCTTAGAAAAAGATCTCAGAGAGACCTCAAAGTGCTGTTTTATTGAAAAAGAAGGCAGGAGGGCATCCCACTCCCTTCATTTCTGTCAAATGGTCAGTGCACATGGTTAACTCTGGAATGGAAGCATGTCTGACCACAGAAAATAGGAGAAAGGGATAGGAAAAGTAGGAAAGGCAACTGGTTCATAACCCCGGCTTGTTATTCAGTTAGACAGCAGGCTGCATTGCAGTGCTGCAATCACAGATTTACAGTAAAAGAGCAATATTTTCAGTGTATTGCCAATGTTTTTTGAATCATCACTGGCAGGGATGCTCAGTAAGCACAATGGTACAATCCAGGTTTTAGCTGTGGGCCAGCCAGCTGTGTTGCAACCCAAGCCCTCATGGTCCAGCCAAAAAGCCAGTACAGGTCAGAGGCAGTGTGTGGGTGTTTAGTAATTTACTTCTAGTAAAGCGCTCTCTAGAGGGCTTTCTCTTGGGTTTTGTTACCAGACAAGGAGAAGAGGAGACGGTTGTGTTGTGGTTCACCTCCAGATCTGTGGGAAAAACTCAAAGAGCACATTATGTGATGCCTCTCTAGGATTCAAGCCAAACACACTGTAGTCTCTTATTTGAAAGGCAGAGTTCTGCTGGATCCGGTCTTTATGGGATTAAAAAGGCCAGAATAGTAAAGGATGGATAAAGCAAGCGAGTAAACAACACGGAAATAAAAGCGGCATAGGGAATACGAGAAGTTGCAGTCAAGGTTAAAGTCTGAAAGCAGAGTAAGAGCAGGCTGGATAAATGTAAGTCTTTACTTGCCCTGTGTCGTTGTGTTGCTCTTACCATGTAGTGTTTATTCACCATACTGAAAGAGTCATTGAGGCTTTGATGTGACCCTGACTCTGCTATTATATTCTTGTTGACATTCATTCCTCAGATGATACTGGAGTATCCACCGGTTAGTGGTTAGCTCTGAATAATGCATATTAAGTAATGAGCTGCCCAAATGGATCAGTGTGCAGTCAGTTTGGCCATGCATAAAGCAATCAATTATTCGATCAATAGCCCTCATTAGTCCATCATATAGTTAAGCTGTACGTATGGGCCTCTGGTTGGAATGAATAATTTACAGCCCAGTGTGGGAAGACTGGCCCAGTTCAGTGCTGTCACATGTCTGATGTCACAGTCATGTTGGAAGAAATGACAATACAGACATTTATCATATGTTTTTTGATACAGGTTGATGCAGTGTACATAATATGATAATAATAATATGATATTGCTATCGCTGTATGATATGTATTGTATGTCTGTCCATGCTGGAAGCAAACTCTCAGGAACCGAGGTGAGCTGTGAAGCGTTTTTAGCATATTGACCACCGCATTGGGGTAAGGTAACTACAGTGTTCATGATGCACACTGGCCCAAAAAGCAGTTTCCCCTACTCAGTAATTGGAAAAGGAGAGTTGTAAAACATTTTTTCTGAACCTCTCTATTATCAGAAGTGAATCCAGTCAGGCCATTTCCATTTTGGAAATGGTAGAAGAGCTGTGTATTAAATTATTTTTCCCATTCATGTGTGCGGGGAGCCAACAGGATGTCAGCCAGCTTCACTAGCAGCAATCTTGGACACACTGCTGTCAAACGGCTTGGCTGCAGAAGGACTTTAGTGTGCATGCTCTGTGGACCCAAAAACGTGAAAGCGACAGGAAGCCTTCTGAAGAATGTGTCTAGTGAGCAACTTTCATAGTAATCAATGGGCCACCATCTTCAATACGGTATACAGTTCTGTACCAGAAGGTTTCCTTTTGGGGGAATTAATCCCAATGAACCGACAGTCTAGGCACAAAGGATGAAGCCCCTTTCAAATTTTGGATATGTGATTTTTTTGCTATACAATTTTAAACTTCACTTGACTTGTAGTGAGGACTGTTCAAGGCACATTCTAAAGTAGTTAACAAACCTGTTCTAGGTAGCAGGACATTCATACTCGCCACGAGAGGGCACACTTGCTCACAACTTGAGTGTGATAAATCCGACCCAACTTTGTTTATGTGTTGAAACAATCAACCAAAAAGGTTGGAAAGGTCTTTGCTTTGGAATGGAATGCTTTTGAGTTAAAAACCCATGCCACACATGTGAGAATGCACCTTGCCTTCAAAGTGCTCCGCAAAGAGTCGTGCTGCGCAGCCTACTGTAATATCGCCAGGACCCGTTTTAAGATCTCGGTCGGCGGTCGTGATTCAGTTCAGCGGCACTTTGTCTGTGTTTTCGTGCTAATGAGTAGCATGACGTGCGCCTCACACAACCTCGCTGAAGGGGGCAATGCTGGGAACCTGGGCCAAGCCAAAACCGCTGGCGCCAGCCACACATAGCGATAATCTGGGGCGGAGCCTTTGGAGTTCACAGTACAGTGCCGCCTTTGGCTGTTTTCCCTATGGGACCCTTAAAGTGAAGAAAAAAAAATCATCACAAAACAGCATGGAGGACCATCATACCGCCAGCCTTCCAGCGTAACACTGTCCACATAATCCCTGAAACCTTAAGATTTCACAAAGTTATAATCAGGGAAACAAATGATTCCGTATTTGCCTTCCCCTCAATTTGCACTCACAATTATCAGCATCCACTGTCTACCTTCCAATCATTAGGCTATCCAAGAGTAGTCTCAATTCCCAGCCCAGTGTCTTAAATCCCCTTCCTGCCCTAAGTCGCCATGTTTCCTTCTTGTAATTGCATCCAGCCGTTTGGAATCAGACCTGAATGGTTGTTTAGGTGTTAATTGGTTTGAAGGACTGCTAACAGGAGACAAACAGGAGAAAGGTGAATTAGGACGGTGCATGTGGCCCATAAATAGCACAGTGTGGCCTGGGCACTGTCATGCCTTGTTTAGAGGTGTTCTGGCTTACGTTTGTCCATTAGGTGGCCCTGGAGAAAAGACATGCACATGCACACACTTATCACGTGTCACAGAGACGCACATGCTTTTGTGTTTTGCCGATGCAATGATCTTCTTTTAACTCGCATATAAAAGTCAACACCTACAGTCCCTCCTCTAAATCATTGGTTCTTCACAGCAACAATGCATTTGAGCCCTAATGAGTCCCTTTTACCGTGAACGCTTCCACAGATTTACAGTTAGCTGCTTACCGGCTTCTCCAAGGACAGTTGGTCATTTGCACTCCTCACCAACACACAGTCTATTCTAAGTGAAGGAAAACTTCTTCCTTCTGCCATTGGGCTCTTCACTCACCCATGGTCTAGAGAGTCCCTCCCTTCCCTAGGCACACAATTAATTCATAAAGTATTCTATAAAACATGAGTAAGGGGTGGAAACATGGTCACACAGCTCTTGGAAAGCTCACATTTGGCCACATCTGCATGACTTGTCCGTTTCTTTCTGTATACGAAAGATCTCCAGTGCACACAACCTCTCCAGATACAGGGCCAAGGAAATAATGCAGTTTAAATAGCGTGCGTTAGATGACTGTGAGAGGACCTTGACATTATGGAGATGTTGTTGGATGTCTTTGGGAAGGCAGTATTATGGAAAACATCTTGGCAGAGTTTGTTGTTAGATCTTCCAAAAAGCACATTATCCTATACTCTTTGTGCATAGTGAGCTGGAGCTCAAATAAAACCTTCTCTGACAAAGAGCTCACTGTCAAAACATGACTGAAATTAAAGATCAACCTACTTCTTTGCCTATCCAATGACTTCTCAAACAAGTCTCAATCTAAATACATTTTATTTGGAGTGCTTTTGTCAAGGAGCTCAGTGTTTGAAATATCAGCACGGAAAACTGAACCAAATCAAACACTGCCCTTGTCAGCTTCTGGTTAACAGATTAAACATTTCTTTCCCAGAAGTCGTGTTCACTGTAGCTTCAGCAAAGTATGGACATGTTTTATATGCACTTAGAATTTGTCAGGAATCTCTTTTCTAACAAGTGCCACTGGGTGTCAGAGGCTGCTGTTTTCCAGCTGAGAAATCTGCTGATTCTGGTCCTTGAAAGCTGCAGCTTACACATCTTTTGAAGGGGGAGATTATGCTCTTGGGAGGCTTTTTGTCGCACCTTTCCCGCCTGCCAAGGCCTTTTTTTCGACGCAGATCATCTGTCCACCTGCTAAAAGAGCTGACATTTTGGCTCCTGCCGCATGCCCCACTTTCCAAAGGAGCCTTTGAGAACGGTTGAGGGGATTTGCAGCTGGATCTCCGGCTGGTGTTGGCATGGGGTGGTACAAAACAGGCTCTGGCTAGAAACACTTGCCTCCGTCTTGTGGAGGGATGGAGTGTGAATGTGCGGATGTCTCTTTCCATGTGTCTTTTGTGTCATTCCTTTCCTTGAGTTACTTTCACACCTGGCGTGTGTTCAGGTCCCACCAGGGGTGTCCAGAAGTCAAGATCGGAATCTGACCTGCTCAAAAAAATGTGATTATATAAAAAAATATATATTTGGGTGTTTTGTATCTTTATTAGATAGCCAACAATAAAGTCACGACAGATGATTTGAGGGAGAGAGACACAGAGAATGACCCTTAACTCGACACAAACCAGAGCTGTTGAGGTTTGTGGCTTGCACAATTTTTTCACCACGGTTGCAGAAATGACACTCAAAGCCAGCGTTTACCGGCACTTACAATAGAGAGGTGCTATGCCAGGCTATTTTCCACTGACCACATCTATTCCCTGGTATCTAATGACAACTGTATCCCCAAAGACAAGTGATAACACAATCCCAAATCTACTAACTAACCTTAATTCAAGAATCTCAAAACCCTGACATTGAATGTCCAAACTTAACATTTCAAGTTTAGAGGTATAGAATGCAGTAATACTGCCAAACAAACACTCACTCAATCACACACACGCAAACACACTATAATCAATTCCACACACCCTTGGCGCCGGTCCTTTACTCTGTGTCAGCCACTGGCTGCCTCGGCCATGTCAGTGTAATAGCACTGCAAATGAACTGTTAGGCTTCATCGGAGAAGCTCATTTACAGCTCCATATTCAGATGATGAACTTTGCCTGGAGTGGGAGCTAAAAAATAAAAAAAAAAAGGTCAACTCCTTTGAGATTGGCCAATTGATATACATGATTTTTGCAAAGAGATATTGAGATAAGTAAACGGTAATGTGAAGGAAGGCTGTGGTGAAGGTTGAGTTTTACATAAGAAAAACATACAAAGAGATTTAAATGTTGGGAGACAACAAAGCAGAGAGTAAAAGGAAGCAAACATTTAAAAAGCAAAGTGCAGGAAGGGATGGAGAGGAAGCTAAAGATTCCCAGGATGTGGACTGGAGAGAGGTGCAGAGCCCTGACTGCGGCTGACAGTATGATCCGCCGGATGATTTACATTCATGCCACCTTGTGCGAGACGGCACCGAGCTCTCTGCCATCTTGTGAAGTGCAGGTCTTTATTTTACCTCTCCATCTAGCGCTCTTTATCTCCCTCTTCATCTCACGGCTGAAAATCTCTTTGGTGTTTTGTATAACCCTCTGAGCTCTGGGCGAGCACGAACACTTGGATGTTTTTCTCTGTATGCAGCGAGTGCTGCCAAAATGTTGTGTATCGGAACGAGTTTTGCCTCCAGGCTGCTACTCTCACAACTATTTGATGAGTCTCAAACTCAGGACCAAGTCTTGACAGGTCGTATCCGCGATGACCCCACTGACGATATTCAGAAGATCTGAGTAACGTCTTGTAATTATGGCGCCTTTTAATCGGTGCCATTGACAGATAAATAAAGTAAAAAGCAGCAGTTAATTAGTAGAAATCTGTGTTGCCACAATATGAGAACACAGAAACTGCAAAGCGGATGTTGACACTATGAACCGAGGTTAAAACAGTACTGTACATACACAGTCGCATACTGAAGACACAGTCCTGGTAGATACGGAGACGTCTGTCTGTCTGCTTTTTTTTCATAGCTTGGATTTGCAGGGAAAAGAGGAGACAGCAGTAAACGCTGGCTGCGGTCTGCCCTACGGCCTGGACTTGTCATCAACACTGCCAATTAAGTGTTGATTAGGATGTGGAGCCGAAGTGCCGACGGCAAACTGCCCCACTCACCCCGAACCCACCCACCCACCCCCTCATCACACACACACACACACACACACACACACACACACACACACACACACACACACACACACACACACAGCAAACACACGACCAGTGTGTGTCAGTGCCACATTGTATATCAAGCTCAACTCCTAAATGTTAAATGATGATGGTGATGGAAATCAATATTTTTTTTATATATAACATGTCATTGTAGTGAGACCATCTCTTTCAAACGTGATTTCATTACACATGTGTTAAACATTACTACCCTCGTTAGTCGGCACCAGCATTACAAATTCATTAAACGCATTATTATTTCATTAATATACACATTTAATTACAGATAGGCACATGCTGTCTCAGTTGTGGCTGTGGAGAGCGACTAGTAGAGTGTCTGGTTCTCCAGTCATTTATCTCCTGATCAACAGGGTTGGCCAGCAGATAGTTATATAGAATGTATATTTAAGACTTTTCTGACTTTAATAATATGTTCTGTTATTGTGGTTATGTAAATGCTGATAGATTACTGCTGGACACTTCATACAGGTGCAGGCAGTAGAGGGAATCCTTTTCTTGAACACAGTAAAAGAAAATGGCTTTTAATAAAAGCACTAAACACAAGCAAATTTGGATTAAAAGCGAATATTTTGTCAGATGAAAACATACTGGTGACATAATTTTGACTGTTGGACTTCTGTTTAAACATCAGAAAAATGTGTTGTTAGTGACATCGCTAAAGTTTATATCCTATAATATTTTATTTTAAACAAGTGCAATCGTTCTCAAAAAAGGTTTAAGCGAAGTGAGATTTTGAAATTCAGTACTGAAGATATATCCCTCACTCCAGCACTCTCACCTTTCCCAACACCTCCAAAAACCCCACGTCTACCGCAGCCTCCTCACATTAGCGTGCGCTCTGTCAGGCTCCGGGCCTCGGATTTACCCCTCTGGTCTTCATCCTCCAATCTGGCTCAGCCCAGATCAGTGCGCTGCTCAGCCCAGCACAGCTTCTCAAGGTTGGGCCAAGGAGAAACTGCAGAAAGGCATCTCTTGCCATCTGTTTTATTTGGAACCTGACCCATGTCTGACCATGCAGCCAGGTACAGATGAAGACGGTCCTTCATATGACTAGATTTACCCCAAGATGGTGGAAGAGGAAGCACGTTATTCCTCTTTTATTAATGCCAAACCTGCATTGTTTTCCGGTATTTTCAGCATTGTTGAAACATGTTTTCACAGCTGATGGTCCTGGGAAGTGTGAGAAATGTTGAGGCTGACTTTGCCTGGCTCAGCTCTGTTGTTTGTTTTTATATTACATAGCGAGAGGTCAGCTTGGTCACTAATGGATGCTTGAGAAAAGGGCCAAAACCTTCACATCAGTAATAATACTCCATATCCTCTATCAATCAGTCTCCCCCCACATATTTTACAGTCACAGGGTTTTCCTTTCTAACATAAATATTGTTCCTCCCTCAGTAGGAGCCCCAGTCATGGGAATCCTCTGCCCTCAGACGTCACCCTCCCTCCCCAAGGTCGTCTAGCCGAACTAACCAGTCCACTGGTTTAACTGGGCGCACACAAGCCCACAAGGCCGTGACATCTTCATCTATCACAGCCTTGATAAGGGGTATCTTTAATTACACCCTCCTCTCCCGTGGATCTGTATCTCTTTTCTCTCGTCCTCCTAACAGACTCCCATCCATCCATTCTTAAAGATCCTTCCCAAGGAAGGCTATAGCATGTCACCGTCCCAATGCCCGGGACTCCGTAAGTCGATCCAACAGGAAATCAATAGCAGGGCCTAATGCTGAATAATTGAGGTTACGGGAGTTCAGCAGCACTCCCCAGACATACACCCCCACGTCGTCTTGTAACCTCCCATTATGCACAGGGTTGGGCGCACTCTGTGCTCATGTCCCTTCTCTCACACCGAGTGTGCACACACATTTGTTTGAGTTACTGAGCAATTTAACACGAGAGCTCTCCTTCATTACGCTGCTCTTAGAGTTTACTAGTAGCTCTCCAGTCATGGAATGGTCTTTAGCGTTGAAGCTCGAAATGCAGATCAACACAGACTGCCGGCCTGCTTTGATGGGGTTTTGTGACATCTATTGATACTGTGGATGTCGGGGGAAAATGCACTTTGAGTGTGTGTGTGTGTGTGTGTGTGTGTGTGTGTAATAGACCTTGACTACTTCCTTTGTCTTATTGCCAGAGCATGTGGAAGTGGTGGGATAACAGGAGGGAGTACAATTACTTGCAAGGTCCTTGGAGTGCGACGTGCACTAGAGGGCACAAGCTGCCTTGCTAAGACACCACCCTCCAGTTTGACAGAACAGGAAGGGTGAGCGGAGAGGACCTCCACTCAAAGGGCTGTTTTAGGAATGAGCGACTGAAATGTTTCACCATTGTGCAGGGCTTGCACTTTGAATCCCATTTACTCTTTTGAATTGTACGTGTCTGAAGCTTGACTGAATAGTTTTGTGATTCCTGAGATGGCAAATGTGTCTTTTTTGTTGTTGTAGCAAACAGTGATACATCGAGATTTGGTTCTGATTTCATTCTGAGCTGTCGACGTTTTGCCTGACAGTGTTTTTGTAAAAGCTGTCAGTATTAGTTTCTGTTTGACAAATAAGTGTGCTGACCTGTTGAAGCCAGACTGAGAAGTAGTCATCTCTGACACACACACAAATAGACAAAAAAGACCAGCTGTGAATTCTACTCTCACCAGCCCTCACTCACTGCAGCTATGCTAGTTTGACTGACTTCTGACCGCAACGCACCATAACACACACACACACACACACACACTTCTTCCCAGCCAGAACTATAGTGCCGTAGAGGTGCTGAGCTCTGTGAAGGGATACAAACGTTTTTGCATAAAATAAACTCTCACGCCTCAAAAGTATCAAACCTTCTGTAAATACATAGCATCAAAGGAAGGAACAACAAAGTGTCTAAAGAAGCCTCATTAACACCAACATCTGTCTAAATAGTTATTTCCTCTGTGAGACACACAGACACACTTGTAATGCTGTTTATTCTCCAACAATGCTAATAATTTCGCTCTCCTCGTCCAACACTGGTTACACTTCTCTCTCAAGAAGCAAAGCCTGTGTGTTCCCTTACAAGCACAAAGCTATGTCTTTGTCGTCGTCTTGTGCGTTTCGGCGTGTTCGTGAGGGCATGTCACTTGTCACATTGCCTACACGTACATATGGACCAGCATCCTCTCTGCCTGCTCCTCTCCCTCCAGGCTAAGGCCACTCGGGCCTGCAGATGGCAGATAATGACAGCGCTGTCCCTACCGGCAGTGAACACAGTGGGACATTTAGGTCCATTGGCCTCCTCCTTGCTGGCTGACTGGTATGGCTGGGTCCCTGGTATGCCTACTGACTTGCTGGCTGGTTGATGTACAAGCTGATACAGCCACGGATTGGTTGACAGGCTGAATGAGTAGCTTGGAATTTGTGGACTTGCTCATTTGCTGACTGGCTTGTTGGCTGATATACACACTGGCTGGCAAGGTGATTGACACGCTGACTCGCTTAGTGCCCTAACACTGGCTAAGCTAAAAGACAGCTACCGGTGTGTGTGTGTGTGTGTGTGTGTGTGTGTGTGTGTGTGTTATAAAGGCCTCAGGTGTTCAAGTACCCTTTCCCCTCACAGCCTGAGAGAGAAGTATCGGCTGCACTCATACACCGACCAGCTGCCCTCTTCGTGCTCTATGAAAGTGCATGTGCCTCCATATTCATTTCAGAAGGCTTCTACTAAAAATAAAAAGTAATAGTATTGGGGTTTTATTCTGTGTTGAAACCAGAATGGAAAACTGAATTAAACAAAAACAAACTATATTATTTTTCAAGATTCATAATTCAATCATTTCTTGCCATATCATTGAGACTTTGATCGGGGTTTATGATTGGAACAATGCAACATATCTACACAACAACTACATAGCTCAGCATAGGATTATCAAAAATCCAGACTAAAGAAATGCTCCTCATGATGGTTAAACTCATCTTTATCAAGGAGTGCCCCTTTATATTCCAGGAACAGGAGCTCATAGGTTTTGTTTTTGTTATTTGTTAAAAAAAAAACATCAGTCTAGAACACATTTCAACTCACCGGCTGTCTTAATTTCACAAATCTTCAATATCCATTGAGATCATTAATTTGTACAAAGAAGGGAGGAAAATATGCAATTATGTGGTTGAAACTCTTGATAACAATTAGCAACTAGCTCTTAATAAACAGAAGTGCACAGTTCTGTCCTCTGCTGCTGAGCTACAACAAATTAATTGTTAGGGTGAGGGGTAGATTAAAAAAATACATTGTGCAGGCCTAATTACTACTTCTCTACATTGTGTTGGTTCTGTTTGGCTGGGATCTTCAACCACTTTTGTTGTTGTTTTGTCCTGAAAAATAAAGTCTCAGTCTCCACCTGAGTGCTTTTATTGTTCAGGGATTTATTCTACTTGTTAACAAGGAATGTTAAAACCTTCTTGTTTGTTTGCACTAGACAGGTTTATTTTTTATGTCATCAATTGAATTATGGTTGCATGCACAGCATGAAATGATAAATATATTCAAAGTAAGGTGTTGCATTCAGTCATCAGCGTATTGAATTATTTGTATTTTACAAATGTGAAGTCCTTGCATGTAAAGTAGTTTGTGCACACATTGAGCCTCTATTGTTGATCCATGGCCCCGGGCTATCAGGCATCTCACCCCGGGGCCATCACGGAGTGACACGGCAAAGGCCACACATGAGGGAGACCAACACCCTCATTTGGCAACGAGATATGCATTTCAAAAGCAGAAAGTCAATCTCAATCCCTCGTGTCATTGGCATTGTGTTTTGATCTGCACTGGGCCTTGAGACTCACATTATTGTTTATCAGCTCCTCCCTCTATCATTGGTCCTGAACACATAACATAGAAAATGAAATGAAAGTAAAAATCCACACTTTAATAACTAACAGGGATGTACCTCACTTTCTTGGTCAATGTTGGTGTTTTGAGGTGAATAACAGGTTTCTGTCCAGATATCTGCGGTGCATCTCAGTGTTAGATGTGAGCTCTTGGTGTCATTCTTTGGGAATCAAAGAGAGAGAGGGCTTTTCTCCAGATCACTCCATATTTAAGTTAATAGGGCCAGCATGTTTAAGACGACGATCTTAAAGCTTACATTCTTCTGGTTAATTATCAACTCTGGCCTTGTTAAAAGGTATGAAATACCTGATTTCCATCTGCCTTGACTACAGAGGATGTATAGCCTTGTCAAGGATACGGCCCTCCCTCTCTGTCTGCTCCACTCCACTTTCTGCTCCTCATTCCCTCCATCTCTTTCCACCAGGGAGGCCTGCGATGTTTGAAGCTTTCCCTTTTTTCTTTTGGCCCTCTCGCTCTCCCTCACTCTCTCTTTCTCTCTCAGTGCTGAGGTCCCTGGATGTGGAGATTTTAATTACTCTCTCCTGGCTTTTGTGCATAACCAATGAAGGATTGAAGGGCATTTCCCTCTGAAAGGCACTGTTAGAATATGGGTTTTTCTAATGTCGTCGCTTTGGGAGAGGAATACTGATACACAAACGGTGACTGTCTGTGCTTTTGTGCGTATCTGCAGTTTGAGTGTGTGGATAGACGGGTGCACTCACGTACTCATATGTATTTACGTGTATTTGCCCCTAGACGGACTGTCTGGCTGTTGTTTTGCATGGGAATCAGGGCAAGGGAGGAAGGCATTATTAGATTGGGTGTGAAGCGAAGTAGGGGTGGGCTGGATGAAGACTAAAGGGGGGCAGGTAGGTCCATTGCATTGATTAGATTTCTTTAAGACCAGTTTGAGGGTGCAACACCTCAAGGTGCCCCCACAGCAATTCCGTTTCGACAGCAAGATACATAAAATCAGTGGATTTTGTAAATAAATGATGAGCAAAATATGCTGGATACAGCCTCTGCTTTCTGTGCATTCAACCTAAAACACAACTTCCTTCAAAGCAACACAGCAGTGCAGCAGCGGAGGGATATGTGGGACTACGTTTGGGAAAGTTGTGATTTGAAAGTAGACAAACTAAAATGAAATGAATCCATGTCTGTGTGTTCACCTATGATGGGATAGGATAACGATTCTGATTACATAAAAAAAATGCATATGTGTTGTTGGAACGAGATGAGTTCAGCATGATTTAAGCGTCCGTGCAGTGTTAATGAGTGTCAGGTGATTTATCCCGTCATAAGATGCTCATCGTGTTTCTCCCTTTCTTATGAACACCCACCCTAATTGCTTTCATGAACGTGTCATCATTTTCCCTCCTCTCACACTCACTCTTAAGTTGCAGACAGCGAAGCTCTTTTGTGTGCCTTTAAAAAAAAAAAGTGTTATTTATTTCCCAGGGCTGAATGGAGTTGAATTGTACATATGACTACGGGTTGTAAGGTATTAATATACACGGCAGAACGCAACGGGGGCGTAGTCTGAATTTTCCCTTCTGTCAGCACTGCGTAGGTAGCTCTCACACACACAGGACGCCCTAATGTGTGTGAATTCATTTCCCCCAACGCAGGAGGAAAACTTCAAAGGCAGGGACGGGAACTTGGCCGTGTGGATTTGAAAGGGATGAGTCTCTAATCTTTTTAAACTTTGCCTGCTCTGTATATTTTCCTTTCTGCTTCCTCGCCCATTCTTTCTCTAACACCCCTCCCACCTTGTTTTTTCTTCTTCCCGCAGTGCATCTGCCTTGTGAGCGGCTTTGCTCGAAAAAGTGAAATAA